>NW_019523673.1:0-2084 GCF_002814215.2 Seriola lalandi dorsalis | reverse complement strand
GTCACTTCGTGGTTCAGCACGTTGATCATCTCCTCTCAGGACTCTTCCTGCTTGGCCTCTGGAGAAGACTTCTTATGACAAAAATCTGAGAGGAGAGGAGGGTCACTTCAGTGTGATTAAGTTGCACGGGCATTGTTTTCTATCCACCTGACTACACCTGTATCTTCACACAGAGATTTCACAGAAACACGTCAGGGAGCTGGACGAGTCACTGACCTGCGGCGCCGTCGTAGCTGAACGCTTTGTCATGAGGGAATCCCAGACACTCGGCCTGTTTCCTGTTGTCACTGTGGGCGGCTTTCAACTGCTCCACATCCGAATGATGCCCCTCCCTCCCTGATACACACACAACATACACAGCACTGAGATCACACACACACACAACACGCTTGAGGCAAATGTCATCTGACTTTAATTGGCGTTATAACCACTGTGAGGAAACTGACAAAACATTTCAGTTTATTTTCCACAATGTTGAACTATCATAATGTATTGACTGTGAAATGTGTGTGAGTGTGTGTGTGTGTGTGTGTGTGTGTGTGTGTGTGTGTGTTGTGAGTTTACTGTAGCTCAGCAGGTATCGACTGTGGATGCCGATGCCCTTGCAGACGGCTGTCAGACAGTCTGGGCAGCTCTCATACACGTCCACTACACCTGAGTCGTTGTGCGGTTGAACGACTCCGTCCTTCTCCAACGCTAACACACACACACACACACACACACACACACACACACACACACACACACACACACAAACACACAATGATGTCAGCATCAACAGTAAGACACTGATGAGAAACACATGTCTGATCTGCTTGCACGATATGAAGCATCCAGGGGGTTCATCTGGGACGAGTTTACTCAGTGTTCTCACAATCAGAGTCAAGCAAGGTCAAGAAGCTTTTAGTTTCTCTGCTCCTCACCTGTGGAACAAGCTTCCTGAACACCTGACACCTGCTGAGAGTGTCAGCTCATTTAAATCAGGGCTTAAACCATCACTGTCTAAATTACACATGTAACATGTTTTTAATCTTTGCATTTGTTTGTTTTTAATGTCTGTTATCACTGCAGAACTGCTTTTAAAATGGTGTCCTCAGTTACTGACCTTATATAATCTTGATATGACCTATTTGAATATTTTTATTTTGTTTCTATAGTTTTTAAATGCTATTTTAATGTCATCTTAATGTTCTATTTCTAATGCATTTCACTGCCTCTGTAAAGGGATTGCCTTATGTGTCTGAATTGTGCTGTATAAACTTCACTTTCCTCACTGCTACTACTATTAGCCTTCTACTACTGCCACTAAAGCTGCTAATACTTCCTCTACTACTAAACTATACATATAATATACTGTAAAATACACCATAATCAACTATTCTGTACTTCACTTGTACTCTACTTTATACTTATACCATCATCGACACTTAGAACATATTAGATTCTGCATCTAGTTTATTTCATACTAGTTTTATACTAAATTATACTCTTACTTTGGAACACTTCACACATACTGTTATGTGTCTGAATTGTGCTGTATAAACTTCACTTTCCTCACTGCTACTACTATTAGCCTTCTACTACTGCCACTAAAGCTGCTAATACTTCCTCTACTACTAAACTATACATATAATATACTGTAAAATACACCATAATCAACTATTCTGTACTTCACTTGTACTCTACTTTATACTTATACCATCATCGACACTTAGAACATATTAGATTCTGCATCTAGTTTATTTCATACTAGTTTTATACTAAATTATACTCTTACTTTGGAACACTTCACACATACTGTACTATATTCTATTGACACTACAATATACTTTATTTATACTATACTTTATTTTACACATGTGCTGTACGATACTTTATTTACTCTATGCTGCACTTGCTTCCTATTTTAAGGTAAACACAAGAAACTTGTGCTACAGAAAATGGACCAGACTCAGTGAATAGCTCCCTAAGCTTAACATCCTAAGTCCTATGATAACTATTAATTTAGCTATACAGACTAATGAGCAGTGATGACTAACATGTCTTTGGGGTCATCAGGTGGGAACCTCCTTTCACCAGTGTTT
>NW_019523672.1:0-1377 GCF_002814215.2 Seriola lalandi dorsalis | reverse complement strand
GGATCGGCCGATTCCAACTGTCTCAAAATGTCGGATATTGACCCGATTAATCGGCTGACCCACTAGGATTAAGCAAATAACTGCTGTAATTTTATATGTAATGTGTGTTTTTTACTGCAGCCATTACAGCTGCATTGAACCTCAGCATGAAAGCAGTCCTGTACCATGTGTGCCAGAAACAGTGTAAGTATAATTTTGATCATGAATCTACCATTGACATTCTTACTTGTTAAAGCATTTGTTTGTTTATGTTATTATTTTTGTGTACACTTAGCTTAGCCAGTTGTATAAAACATGGTTATTGGAACATGTACATTGTAGCTGTGATGTATAGATGCATGTTTTTGGTTTTGAGAGGTCAGCATATATTGTGATTGGACCCTGTGATTGCTTTATGCCCTCTCAGGAATCGTGCTGGGGGGCCACCACCAATTACTGAACAGGTGTTATCCATTGTGCTATCATAGATTACTGGCAGCTACAGTTAAAAAATATTGTGACAGCAACACACTTTGTGTTGGCTTCATTCTCCTGTGACTTTAGATCTGAAACAAAACAATAGCTAAGTTTACATACACAGCAATAATGCGATTAAGGCAGTAATGAAAGTCGAGTGGAATCCATGTAAACACCATCTGCCTATGCAAATGCCGTTACGCTCAAAGTCAGAGGCTGCAAAATTGCAGTAAAACATGAGGACTCCTCTGATCTTACTCACATTATTTGGGGCAAGTGAGAGCATGTCAACACCTTAGTTGAATTTATTAAACTCTGATCAAGGCGCGCATATGCAACTTATGATGTAATGAAAGTCGAGTGGAATCCATGTAAACACCATCTGCCTATGCAAATGCCGTTACGCTCAAAGTCAGAGGCTGCAAAATTGCAGTAAAACATGAGGACTCCTCTGATCTTACTCACATTATTTGGGGCAAGTGAGAGCATGTCAACACCTTAGTTGAATTTATTAAACTCTGATCAAGGCGCGCATATGCAACTTATGATGTAGTGCTTCATGTGAAAAGATGGAAGGAAGATGCACAACACAACATGTTGGCTTTTTAATAACAGATCAAACTAAAACAAATACCTATTGAGGGCAGAAAGAACACTTAAGTGTACAGTTGTCACTCATTTCATTCATTATGAATTGTTATTTATCTTGTATGACTCCTGTGGCATGAATAATTAACAGTAACTTAAGCCGAGCTGCTGTGTTTCACACCGGGACAAAACAACAATGCTTTTTAACTGTTTACTGTCAATCAAATAGTCTTCTTAATGTTCTTCTAATTGTAGTGTAAATGGTGAAATCCGTTGAAACAGACAGTGTAAAACATTTTGTGCTTGCAAAATAACACTTTTCGAAAAGAAAAA
>NW_019523671.1:6048-9700 GCF_002814215.2 Seriola lalandi dorsalis | reverse complement strand
TTCTGATGCATTGTGACTATACAAAACACTGAATACTTATTTTACAAGTGGTTTGGGTCACAGAATTACTTTGTTAGAAGAGCCGTGTAGCTTCCATAAAGTTGGAGGACTCAACAAAAGATTAAAGAAAGAAAAATCCAAATTGATGTAGCGGAAGGTGAAATATCCCAACTTTAGTGCCTAATATGGGTCAAACTCCAAGCATGCAGAATTTTGCAACTTGATTTTTTTGTTGGAGCCTGTTGGTTTGTCCACCATGCCCCTAGTTGTAATGCAGTTTTAATGTTTTCTGTTAAAATCTGAGGTCTCCAAGCCCAAATCGAGATTACCCCGGTGTCATAACTCAGGTTATTATCTCAGACTAGAAAAAACATCCTTCAAATCCACAGACGACATCATACAGATGTGAAAGCGTCAGGCCAGAATTAAAAGGAATTACATCTTTAATGGATGATTCCACAACCTCACAATTACATCCAGTGCCAACTTTCAGTGCAAGTGCAGGAAATATTGTGCCCTATGGACAGAGTAAGGATGTGGAGGTTGGCATGGTGGATAAGCACATCAGATTTTCACACAGGAGATTAGAGCCTATCAAAGACCTGAAGTTAAAAATTGAATTTTTATTAACTTTAACCACAATATTTCTGTGACCCTAACCAAGTGGTTTAGTAATCTTTGGCCCTGCTCAGATATTATAGAAACACAGAATTGTTGGCATTGAGCGCAGTGGTGTTTTCTCCTGGAAGCCAAGGCAAGCCAGGCTTCCCCCTGTTTTTCAGACTGTAGTTGTCTGTAGTTTCAATAAAAACACTCGGACTCTGTAAATATTCTGCGCTGTAGCTGCCATCGTCTTCACCACTCTCGTTTAGGTAAACAGCTCGAAACTGTGATTAGTCAAGACCATGCCAAGGGAAGCCAGCCACCTTCTGGCCTCACACCAACTAAATCATAGCATGTTTTTAACATGCACATACATTCCTCAATAATTTCCCCCACGCCATGCCACTGATTGAACGTATTCTGAGGTGTCGCAGACTTGTCAAATGTTCTTGTTTGGCGAGGGGGTTGGAAAAGTTGTGCTCCCAGAAAGGTGATAGTTGTGGTAAATTATGGAGGCATGTCAATATGAAATAACTTCACACCATTTGGATACTTGACACACTTGAACACTACGCCGCATGTTCTCCTTTGGCACGGTGGGAAACTTCTGGATTTTTTCCACAAGGGAGGTTCATGAAAATACACATTAAAGCCAAAACTATGGTCTGTTAGTTATAATGCCCAATTAAAACTGTGCTGCACTTGCCCAATAATATGATTCTTCTAGCTGTCCCTTAAGCCAAGGGTGGTCAAGTAAATATCCAGTAAAAATAAAGTGTGTTATGACACCACTGTCCAATATATGTGTGCAGTATAAGAGGATAGTGCCCCAGAGGAAAGCACGTCATACCAGACTTTCTTCACTCCTTCCTAGGCAAGTGACCACATTGTTCTTGGAAGCACTTAAGTTAGACTGAAAAACATTTCCCAGTAGTTGAATTGTTTCTAGATAAGCAACACTAAGAATAAGTAAAGATAGTTCTTAATGCCAACAAGGCTGGCAGACTGACGTTGAGTCTTGTAGAAATGACCTTTATACTGACTTAAAGCGACTTACATAACAGTTGCCGTGTATTGTTGCAGGGTTCTGAAAGAGTTAAAATTCTCATTGTGGCATGCAAGCGGTCCTGCATGCCAGGGCATATGGTAAATAAAGCATTTCACAGTAATTGGCTTGGCCAAGGTGATTAAAGGTGTTGAACCTGAAGGCAATGAATTGCTTTAAACGAAAATGCTTTGAACGTTGTATCCTCATGTGTACTTTCATCAGCATCAGGAGCCCTTGGCTGTTGGGACTGTAATTCAAAACAAGTTTCCAGGTCAACTGTACAGCTGCGCAGTATATAGGACATTCAGCTGAAATGCTTTAGTGATAACAAAAAAGTGAAAATAAGATTGATGTTCTCTCAGTGATGTGGTTTCACTGATGCTGGAATTCTCATATTTGGCAAAACTAGGAGAATAATCCTGATAATGGATCCTAGAGTTCGTACTGTCAAAGAGCTTTATGTATTTTCCATAAAAATTGAACATTACCAAATCTTTTCTATCCACCTGCATGTGTTGGACAAACTGTGTGGGAAATTGTTGTATGCTGTTGATTCCTCTTGTGCTTTGAGCCAGCCATGGAATTTGGGAAAAACACGAGATGCAGCTGCTGGTGGTCAAACTGCCCCTAATGTTTTTTTGTGACCCTATTGGTCACAGTGTTAAAACACTAAAGGCAGGAAACCTCAATGTGACATCTTCAAAAGAAATCTAAAACAGAGGAGCCTTGAGACGGAAAGTACTGTTAGGGAAAAAAGTTGACGGGGGAAAAACTGAATTATCTGTGGATAAAAGGCCCAGTTTCAGGAAATATATACCGCTGCCAAAATTTTTTCTGAAAGTTACAAAAGGACCTGTCTGTAAGCACACAATTCATCTTACATTTCCATGGAAACCAGGGGTATAGTGCTTAAAACACTAAAAAGACAAATGCTTTCATATGTGAATGCTGTGTAATGCAGTATAAATCAGCGCATCATCAGTATGGGTTTGCAATTTCAAAAACACCCTAATCAAATACATATTAGCTTGTACTCAAACAAAAAAAATGCTATATGTCATATCACCAACCATGTACTGTTCAAGCATGAATTTGGAGTACAGCAAATTTGCTTCAAAACCTCTTGCAGTAGGGGAAAAATAAACACATAAACATTAAGTATTTAAAGTATTTAAACAAACAAAAAAAAACTATCACATGAAATCACATAAAGTATGATTAAAGATACATGAAATAAAAAACCACAAAAAAACGCTCAAAATACAACATGCATAAAAAACATCATAAAATCCGACCAAAACGGCATACAACCCACAACAGTTTTCTAAAGGAATTATTATCAGGTGTCACATAAGCATTTAATAGTTTGATAGCATCAAACGTAGAATAAGGTTGGATTGCTCACCATGTCTCAAATTTTCTTAAGCAGTTTGGCTATTCAGTACGGATATCCAGCAAAGTCACAGGTGACATTATTACGTGATTTAGCTAGAACTGTCATGCAGCACCATAAAAAGAGTCCAAGAATAGCTTGTTAATAGCCAAATGATATTTTGGACCTGCACGGAGTAATATAAAAAATAGAATAGTGACTGTCTATTTATTTAAGGGAGAAGAATACCTAATCCATGTGGAGGCAACAGTGTTTGAATAGATACTGATCTCTTTGATGTACAAGCATGTGGGTTAGAGACCATCTGAAACAATCACTGTTATGGTAAGGTTCAGAAGCCTGTTTTTTTTCTCATAATTCTTGCATCTGACCATGTAAACTGGGTTTGAATGGCTTATCATTCTAATTATCACCTTATTTGCATGTTGCAATTAAGTTTTTTAAGATTTTTTTTTTAAATGCACTGTGTTTGGTATTTATATACAATATATTATATATATTTTGAAGTATATTGATCATGTAAGTTTTTTGCATGTAGAAAAATTCAAAGTTATCATCAAACATTAGTGTTTGCTGAAATGTCACTTTTGATACTGGAGGGGGGGGAG
>NW_019523671.1:0-682 GCF_002814215.2 Seriola lalandi dorsalis | reverse complement strand
TCTTATTTAAAGAGCTTGTACTTGGAAATACAAAATATAGACATAATATTTAATTTTGATATTTGAAATTCAAGACTCTCTTTTATAAACCAATGTTACTACTTAAGGGCCTTACAAGGACATGAGAAATGACTCCAAACCACAATGTCTTTAGACGCCTTTTTCAGATTGGCATGTTCATATCAATGAAAGCACTTTATTGGAAGATGTTTGGAAAATAGAAAGGAGAAAGTCTCTAGTTGGATACATAGTTCCAAGTGATACAAGCAGACAAAATTTACATGAAACCTTAAACAACGTACAACTTACAGCTGAAAGAGAAATTGAAAAAAAATGTAGCAATTAAAGTCTGAAAACACATCAGCATTTTTTTTCAATCTGCATCATGGCGAGATTTATAAATCTTCCCAAACAGCTTGTAAAATCCCCTTGTTCAAACCTTCACCTCTAGCAAAGTCATAGAGAAGTTTAGAATTGAAATGTTTTTATTGCTACCCTAATGGCTTATTAAAAGATTTTATTGCTACCCTGACTTGCTCTGTGTCTTTAATGTCATGCCAAAACGTTCAGTTGAACAGTTTACATATACTGAACCAAAAGACATTGCACACTCATTAGGGGTATACATTCAAAGCACCATTAAATTGTTTATGAGAATAGTTTTATTTAATTTTGTCAGTTA
>NW_019523670.1:712-6201 GCF_002814215.2 Seriola lalandi dorsalis | reverse complement strand
TAGTTAGCTAAAAGTAACAAGGTTGTAATAGTTAGCTAAAAGTAACAATGTTCTAATAGTTAGCTAAACGTAAACTATGGTTGTAATAGTTAGCTAAAAGTAACAATGTTCTAATAGTTAGCTAAACGTAAACTATGGTTGTAATAGTTAGCTAAAAGTAACAAGGTTGTAATAGTTAGCTAAAAGTAACAATGTTCTAATAGTTAGCTAAACGTAAACTATGGTTGTAATAGTTAGCTAAAAGTAACAAGGTTGTAATAGTTAGCTAAAAGTAACAATGTTCTAATAGTTAGCTAAACGTAAACTATGGTTGTAATAGTTAGCTAAAAGTAAACTATGGTTGTAATAGTTAGCTAAAAGTAACAAGGTTGTAATAGTTAGCTAAAAGTAACAAGGTTGTAATAGTTAGCTATAGTAACTTATGGTTGTAATAATTAGCTAAAAGTAACTGTTAGAAACGATTACGGATGAAACAGGTGAAATGTAAGGGATAAGTTGTGGGGCTGCTGTACAGGTAACCTACCTGCCACCGGTCTCTGCCATCCTCATCGGTGTCAGGCCCGGGTGTCAGGCCCGGGTGTAGCTGAGCAGGTGTAGCTGAGCAGGTGTAGTTGAGCAGGTGTAGTTGAGCAGGTGTGTGTCGCAGGGCTGTGGCTCTCTGCCTCCATTTCATATTGTTCTCAACTGATCTGACGTCAGTGGCTGCTGCCGCCGCGTAACCGTCCTCCTCCTCTTCGCCGTTAGCATCGTCTCTTAGCTCTTTGCTAATGCTAGCAAGCGGACTGAAGAAAAACATTAGACTGATAGTTTGTTTTACTGAATTTCAGTTTCTCGGGTTTCCGTCTTTCTCTTTGCTGCTCCAACGTTTGTTTTACATAATGTTTTTAAGAAGCGTCCGTGTCACCCGGCCGGTCGGCTTGGGCGCTAAAGTCCCACCGTCACTACCTGCCCTGACCTCTGACCTCTGACCTGACGCGTCATCATCATGATACAAACACACCAATATTTATTTTTTACTTTTTTCATATAAATTCTGCAATCACCGCTTTGTAGTTAAACACACACACACTTAATTAACTTATGATATATTATATGATTTTAAAAAAGAAGGAAAATCCTGGGTGAGGCCACAGTTCATGAGGGTTTGGAGGCCCCCTAGAGGTCGGAGGCCTAATCATAACCTGTGCTTGGACTTTCTATATATGACATATATGTAGATATAAAATATGTAATATGTTATTAGAAACTGGAATAATTTAATGTATTGACATATATGTCTAGCCCATACAAATATGTTTATATATGTATGCTTATATTGTAGACATGTTATGTAAATATATATCCACTCCAAAGTCTGTCAATATGTTAGGTTTTATAAGTCTGGGGCCCTTTTCCTAGAAAGATAGGTCAAAATCAATGAGATATTAATAAAACATATATATTAACAAAACATATATATTAACATAGGGCATTTGTATATGTATGTTGTTTTAATAAACTTGCATAAATAAATTAAATATGTATTTAATCCGATATATTGTTAATATATATGGTCACAATATAAAAATTCATAATATAGATATTTCTAATATATGTACATATACAAATTTGTGTGTTATAAACGTATATCTCTTTACATGGGTTCAATTTGTGGAGTTTTTTCATTTGATATGGATTTTAACCTGCAACAAACAAACATAATAATATATGGATCTTCAGTGATAATTAACACCTGTATGATTAGAAAAGACTGGGAGGATGTGTCGGTTGAATAATTCCTTTGAAGGCAAATATGTTACTGGTGTAAATATTTACATTTTAATCAATTGGCAACTTTTCATTTTCACTACTAGATACTTAATTATCTGCATAATTTATTTCTAAATGTTTTTTTGGGGGTTGACTCATTGATTCATCAGATTTATTAAACAATCTGACATTTTATTTTATGTGTATAAAACAAAATTGACTCATGATATATTTACCATTTTGCTTTTGTTGCAGCTCCAGTTGTGTTTCCTAAGGAGACGAGTTACCTGCCGATTTTAGAGGTGATGATACAGCGACAAAGTCTGAGTTCAGTTAAAACTGAAGCTGAACTGAACGTTATTCAAACAACTGACAGTCAGTTTAACACAGAACGAAATAACCTTTCAGTCTCACTCCTACCTGATATTTTCACCCTCTAACTTAGAAATGCCTTGCTTTCTTTACTGTATTATGTCAATGGTAATCATAAAAACTGTACTTTAGTGTTGTTCTCAGTTTTGCAACTTGAGTTGAGTTGAGTTGCTGCCCCAAGTGAAGGAGTTCATCAGCTTCAGCAGTAATGCAAACCATCATTGCAGATCATTGTGGTGAAGAGGGATGGCAAAGTTCTCAATTTACACGTCTATCTTTGTTCCAATCACCTATGGTCATGAGCTCTGGGTAGTGACCGAAAGCATGAAATTGCAGGTACAGGCGATTGAAATGGGTTTCCTCCACAGGGTGAATGGGCCCAGCCTTAGAGACAGGGTGAGGAGCTCAGATATCCGGAGGGAGCTCAGATTAGAGTCGCTGCTCCTTCAGGTCTAACGGAGCCAGTTGAAGTGGTTCGGGCGTCTGATAAAGATGCCTCATGTGCGCCTTCTTTTGGAGGTTTTTCCGGGCACATCCAACTGGGAGGAGACCCCGGGGTAGACCCAGAACTCGCTGGAGGGATTACATATCCCATCTGGCCTGGGAACGCCTCGAGATTCCCTAGGAGCTGGAAAGTGTTGCTGGAGAAAGGGATGTCTGAATGCCCTGTTTAGCCTGCTGCTACGACGACCCGACCCCAGGTAACCGGAAGAAAATGGATGGACGGATGGACGGACATTCAAACCAAACATTTTACCAAAAATCACATTTTTATTTTAAAACTCTCCAATTCATATACCCACCATTTAATAAGGTGGGTATAGGTAATAAGGAAGAACAAATAAAATACAAATAAAAACTTCATATCAAATAATAACCTATCATACTTGAGACAATAAAAACAACCAAAGTGGTTGGGAACAAACCAACTTTGAATGATGCGAAAAAATTATCCAATATAAACAGATTGCTAGAGATGAAGACATATAATTGAGAATGTCAAAAATGTAAAACCTTTTAAAATAACATTTTGATAATTATTTACAAGTTAGTTTATTTAATAGAGCTAAATAAAACGGCAAAGAAGATAAACACATTAATATCCCAGTTCTGCAGGACTCCCAGTGAGTCATGGACACCGTATTTCATTGAACACTGCTCTTAGGGCCAGAGCAATGATTACTGGGTATGACAAATGTCTTGGAAACAGCACTGACGTCGACTAGATGAGCACAGAGAGTGAGGAACCAGATCCAACCCAGAACCCGGGGTAAAGAGTCTCAGTGAAGGTGGTGTTGAAGGTGTGGATGTGGATCAGTGAGTCAGAGGACACTCTGTAGAAGGACAGAGAACCAGCAGGACAATCCACATACACTGCTACTCTGTTAGAGACAGAGCATGGAGGGAGGTCGGCTCTTTTCTTATTGTGACTGACAGAGTAACCATCATCACCCGAGCAGCTCAGACTCCAGGACTGATCCGTCTCTCCAAACCTGCAGTCAAAACTACACCCTCTCCTTCTGATTCCTCTGTAGGTCACTGCTATTTGAACCTTTCCCTCCCACTCGACCTCCCAGTAACTGTGATCAGTCAGACCATCTCTACACAGCAGCTGATGCCAGTGGTCAAATCTCTCGAGATGATAACCATATGACTGCTGCTCTCTCACTGCCGCCACCGTCCTGTTGTTGTCAGACATTTTGAGGTTTCTGTGAGCTGTGTTTCTGTCCAGTGTGAGTTCATAGGCGTCTGATGGAGAGAACAAGACACAACACAGCAGCAGTTTATCATCTAATGCAACTGATGGGTTTATTTGTTGGTTAACAACAGCCGGAATTTGACAGATAAAAACCTCTCAATGATTCATCTTTTTTGGATCTTAAAAGTAAAGACACACTTACACTTCCTCAGACCAGGTGTCAGCCTCTGCTCTCCACCATGCTCCAACCTGGAGGAGGCAACAAAGTCAGACTGAACCTTCAGAAACTTCCTCATCAATGATCTTCATAGGGAGGATCATTGTCCCGTTTAAAGTCTACCTGTCTAGTTTTAGAATTACTTGCACAGGCTCAAGAGGCATTTGTAAGGTAAACACAAACATAGGTTTTTTTTTTAAGTATTTGAGCAAAAAATAAACAGTGTTGCCCCTGCTCGCCATTACCGTGTGGGACAGAGGGTTTGCCTTTGTCCCCAGAACCTCCCTCTCCATGTGGAAAGTCCAGTTGCATCTGAGCCTTAGTCTATCATTGTCCCTAATCTGATGTGCTGATGATGAGGATGTTCTATCACAGTGTGCAGCTCTGATGTCACCTACTTGATTTCATAATCATCCTCTTCCTGTTGATGCTCATACTGTGCTGTATCATCAGTAAAGTTCAACAGATCACGACCATAGTTCAGGTAGCTGAATTCATAATCCTCAAGGTAGACAGGAGGGCATGCTGGATGATGTAGCCTCTGATAGAGTTGCTCCATTTTGGCTGTTCTTTAACACTGTACCATCAAAATCTTATTAAAGATTTCTTAAGTAAAACAAATATGAAACTTGTGTCCCTTCTATTCATTTTACATCTGGAGACACAAATAAATATATTCCTCTTAACCACACGAGACACATGACAGCAGAATTACAATTAAGTCAAAAATAAGTTCATTCATTTAACTCAACATCAAAAGAAAGCCGATTCCTTCGTGTTTCCTCCTTCAGGAGGTGGTGGGGTTGGTTGATGGTTGGTTCTTGTCAGATTATATCTTTGTGGACTGGAGGCCAACACTGCCTAGAGACAATTATATACGATCCACACAGATCCTGGTCTGACATTAGTTAGGAGCAGTGGCGATTGCTCTAAGACTGCAAGGGAAGCTCAGCTTCCCCTAAAATTTCAACAAAATAAGTGGTCAAATATGTTCTGTTGTGTGAACATTTCATTGACTAAATATGCGCTAGAACACGTTCATCTTTTGTTCAGAATCAGCTGCTTATCACAGGTAACCGACCTGACTCCTCCTCCTTCCTCCCGCAGCGCCACAGAGCTTTACACAGTGTAGACGCCGAGCGTCTACTGACTTCAACGGGGAAGCAGAGAGTGGGTTGTTCCACTGCAGTCAAACTAGACGGTCATTGGATAAATGCTGGGCTTTGTCCCGCCCATCGGACGCTCAGCGTCTCTGGGGGTCTATGGGACAGTGGGCTGGCCCAGATGCTCGGCTTCTGCATGATGATTGGATGATCTGTCTGAGGCTGAGTCCCTTTTTGATTGACAGCGAAATGAGCGAATCAGCGATCTTGAAGTATAAGCATCCACCGGAGCAGTTTTCAAGTTTTTAATTCCGTTGTTCGGAGTTGATCTGGAGACGTTACTGATCCT
>NW_019523670.1:0-692 GCF_002814215.2 Seriola lalandi dorsalis | reverse complement strand
GAAAGCCTCACTGTAAATGGTCATCTACTGAGCAAATAGTTGTCTACTGACCTGAGAGTTTCCAGGGTACATTTTGGCCTCCCCAGTCCTGTGGAGAGCAGCTTCACTCCTGAATCCTGCAGGTTGTTGTTACTCAAGTCCAGCTCTGTCAGACTGGAGGACTGGGAGTTAAGAACTAAGGCCAGAGCTTCACAGCTTCTCTCTCTCAGGTCACAGTCATTCAGTCTTAAAAAAGATGCATTAGACAAATGTGAAAACATTAGTCTCTACATTTAATGTGAAAACAGAAGTGGTAGAATGATAAGAAAATGCTTTGAAATTAAATATGTGACAATAACATGTCCCTCTTAATAAGTTGGCAAAGTGACAATTGTGATAAAAATTTCTAAAAAATTATCCAAATTAAGTACGCAATAAACTCTCATACCTAAGAGTGTCTAGTCTACATTGTAAATCCTCCAGTTCTGCAGACAACAGCTTCGCTCCGGAGTCTCCTGGATTATTGTAGCTCAGGTCCAGCTCTCTCAGATGGGAGGGGTTGGCGCTCAGAGCTGAGGCCAGAAAAGAACAACCTTTCTCTGTGACCTGACAGCCTGACAACCTGGAGACACACAAATGAAACAAGCCCTTCTGGAAAGCCTCACTGTAAATGGTCATCTACTGAGCAAATAGTTGTCTACTGACCTGAGAGT
>NW_019523669.1:0-962 GCF_002814215.2 Seriola lalandi dorsalis | reverse complement strand
CCGTTGTAGCGACTGTTGTTGTGTTCAAACCCGTTGTACCGACTGTTGTTGTATTCACACCCGTTGTAGCGACTGTTGTTGTATTCACACCCGTTGTAGCGACTGTTGTTGTGTTCAAACCTGTTGTACCGACTGTTGTTGTATTCACACCCGTTGTAGCTACTGTTGTTGTGTTCACACCCGTTGTAGCTACTGTTGTTGTGTTCACACCTGTTGTAGCTACTGTTGTGTTCACACCCGTTGTAGCTACTGTTGTTGCGTTCACACCCGTTGTAGCAGCTGTTGTTGTGTTCACACCTGTTGTAGCTACTGTTGTTGCGTTCACACCCGTTGTAGCTACTGTTGTTGCGTTCACACCCGTTGTAGCAGCTGTTGTTGTATTCACACCCGTTGTAGTGAATGTTGTTGTGTTCACACCCGTTGTAGCGACTGTTGTTGTGTTCACACCCGTTGTAGCGACTGTTGTTGTGTTCAAACTTGTTGTAGCGACTGTTGTCGAATCTGAAAAGACCATTTTATAATTACGTATGTTAAATTGTAAAATAAAATCTGACATGTTTGAAGAGGTGGCTCAACGAAATGCTTTCTACAGAACTCACAAAAATTTTGGAAGGTTTGGAAGCCATTTTTTACAATGCTCAATGAGACCTAACTCTATAATCTATGAGCTTTGCTGATATGATGTATCTGTGCTCTGTCTTATTCTATATACTGCACTGAGCTCCTCCACCCATTTTGTTTTGTCTTTTCTCTGATCTAATATACAGTATATGAAGATGAACAATTATTTTCAAGCACTTACTTGTTACAGTTGTTGTTGGTGGTGTTGTGGTAAAAATTGTTGTGTTCACACCTGTTGTTGAATCTGAAAAGATAATTTTATAATTATACAGGTTAAACTGAAGAATAAAATCTGACATATGAATTTTAAACACATATTAACAATGTAAGAGATCCTAGAT
>NW_019523668.1:6659-7152 GCF_002814215.2 Seriola lalandi dorsalis | reverse complement strand
AGAGACACTGGCTTGCTTGGTGCTGGGAGAGGGAGAAGGGGAAGAGGAAGTTGCCGACATTGGAAAGCCCTGGAGAAGACTTTTTTTTTTTTTTTTTTTTTTTGAAAAAGGGGAAACTGGGACGCCAAACCTGTTGTTTCCTTTGTGTAATGTGGTGGGAGACGTTTGGGGTTTTATTGCTGTCCTATTTCTCGCCATCGGTAACATTATACTGGCCTGCTTCTGTTGGGCCTTTAAAGGCCTGTGCCATTGCCCTCACTGTTTACATGGTATTCTTTTCCATTGCAATCAAAGTTTAACTGCGCCCCCGACCACAGAGGTCGAGAAGAGCCCAGTTACATCTGCTCCACTTTCAGAGGTTTGAGTGGAACTTCCTGTCTGCTTTACACCTGCTTACAGCTAAAACCTGTCACTTTCCATACGCAGATGCTCTGTGTGTGTGTGTGTGTGTGTGTGTGTGTGTGTGTGTGTGTGTGTGTGTGTGTGTGTGTGT
>NW_019523668.1:4263-5903 GCF_002814215.2 Seriola lalandi dorsalis | reverse complement strand
GAAATGTATTCGCTATCACAAGGTGGTTTTTGAGACTATTCGACAAAGCACAAGTTTCACAAGATTGAAAGGGATTTTTTTTTTTTTTTTTTTTTTTTTTTTCGCATGTAAGTCGTGGGTGCGTTTGGTATCAGGCCCCAGGGAGCCGGTTCCAGCCGAGAGGCAGACTGCTGGAAATCTGTTGTCATGTTTAATTGGACTGATGTCGCGGAGTCACTCAGTGGAAACACAGACCATTCACGATTGTATCTTGTCCTACTCTGCAACTCTCCAACTCCATTAGTGGAGGGGCTGACACCGACTCTTTACACTCTTTTGACAAGAGTGAAGTATAAATATAAAAATACTTTTTGTCTAGATTTTTATTTTTTTTGTGAATGATTGCTTGTTTTCTTTACATCGTATCTCTATTGTTTTATAAAATATCAATATTGCAACCTATAAAACATCTACTCTTTCCTCCCCGGAGTTGCTGAACTTGTTTTGATGAAGCTACAGTCAGAACGAGAGCAGATATTATGATGAAGTGCACAACAGCACATACTTCATCTGTGCATTTGTTACGAGGACAGGCAGCTGTGTGAGGACAAAAGCAATCGGTTAAATGTGACAGCTGCAGTTGAAAGGATTGTAAGGATTGCCTGCGCGCAGAAATATAAGTCCACATAAATATTTTCTGTTTGTCTTTTTGTAACTCTGCAGCACCGAAGCATCAAACCTCATTATGTAACCGTTACGGAAAAAACTCCCTGCAGTAAATCCTTGCTGGAATACAAAAAATAAAAAAAGATAAATGATCTTGAGCGTGACAGCTAACTTGCACTCATTCCCTAGACAGAGGATATATGACACCAAACTCTTTTTCATTGTTTTTTTTTGTTTTTTTTTTTCCATCAGGAAGAAGAGCTACGACAGAGCGGCGAGGCCAAATATCACCACCTGAACGAAGACCTGCACGTCCTCATCGAGGTGTTCGCCCCGCCCGCTGAGGCCTACGCCAGGATGGGTCACGCTCTGGAGGAGATCAAGAAGTTTCTCATACCAGTATGTTCCCCTGTCTCTCTCTATACACACACACACACACACTCTCTCTCTCTGGCGTTTGTGTTTTCCTCCTCCTGAATCTCTTCGCAGCTGCTCTTTGGCCCCGGCCAACTCATTCTCAGCCTGTCCACAGTGAAGCCAGCGAGACACAGCAGAGTCAACCCGCTCCTCCACTCACACCCTCCGTCTGTAACTAGCGCTGTAATTCTGTCAGGGCCGTCACAGTGTGTGTGTGTGCGTGTGTGTGTGTGTGCGTGTGTGTGTGTGCGTGTGGAAAGCATCTGGCTCAGTGTGTGTGATTGTGATTCTGGGTGGGAAGTCGTGGGTATAACAGGAATAAAAGAGCACAGGAGGGAATCTCTCTGCATCGACCAAACCCTTCTTGGCAGCAGCGTGCGGCGTGGAGCGTATTTACTCTTCCTCCATTTATTATGGATGAGCTCTCCGATGCTCTGAGCTATGATGATTTACATCTCATCATTAATTACCCCCATTCCCACCCCGCTCCATGTTACCTCTTCTCACTGTTGCCACAAAACATATTTATTGATATAGCGGACACATGACAATCGTATCACTCCTTTCATGATTAAAGA
>NW_019523668.1:0-700 GCF_002814215.2 Seriola lalandi dorsalis | reverse complement strand
TCTCTGTATATCCGCCAACTTAAACTCTATAAAGTCATCAGTTGTCCTCCTCTCTTAAAACTGTCTGCACCAGAAGTGGGATTATAAGGATTATAACTTATTACATAGCTGCACTGATTAGATTCTATTTACACTTAACACTAAACTGTTTGTTTGCAGCCTATTTGGCGTCAGTTTGTTAACACCTCTGCATTTGTTTTTGCCAAGTAGGAGATATCGCACCTGTCAGAAATGTCCCATACTTCCTACTCACTGTTACAACCACAGGGCTCACGATAAAATGGCATCTAACCGCCCTCCTCCCCTTCCATCGGCAGCGTTAGGACTCAATGTCGAATCAGAGTGGTAACGTCCAGGCGTCAGGTCGTTGACCTATGAACTGTGGCGCTCCACAGAAACAGTCATTGACATATGGAGCTTCATTTTATCATCGGCACTTCGGTAAATGAGCCTCGAGACATTTACCGTATTGGTTCTGTGTCCTGATGCCATATCTAACCTGAGACCTGTCTTACTGGGTGCTGACACTGGTTATACTGGTCATTAAGGGAGCAAGAACCTTTAATAGGGTGATGGTAAAACAGTGTCTGGTGTTCTGTGGAGCAGGTGCTGGTGTCCATAATCATCAGCAAAGCTAAGACACATTTGCATAAAAACCTTTATATGCAAACCATCGCTAGTCGACGCTTCCCTTCCTGCT
>NW_019523667.1:1970-2615 GCF_002814215.2 Seriola lalandi dorsalis | reverse complement strand
TGCACTGTGGGGTTCCCTTTGCTCAAATGAACACAATTGGCACATACTCTTTGGTATTCTTTGAATTAAGAATACGTTCATGACATGAATACAGTCATATCTATCTATTACAATATGTGCAATACAGCATATAATATTTGTGGCGTTGTGAGATAAAAGAATTGTATTGATTTTGAACAAATTCACTAATAAACCTTTCAAAGTTGACCCCTACATTCTCTTAAGCTTAACTTTCCAGAGCACACTGAGACATTGTGCTGTATTGAAATGACAAAGCAAATTATACTTCGGGACTTAGCTGAGCCCTGGGAAGACTGGGTGGAGGAGGTTGAAGGACGAAAGACACCCAAATACAGGGAGTTGGTCGATGGATAGAGAACAAGATGTGAACCGGTGGTAGGGTGTAGGGGTTTTGCAGGCCTGTTTATCCACCGAGCCCTCAAGCTCCTAGGGATACGAGGACGGCCATCAAGAACATCTCAGAAGAGCCTGAAAAGGCATCCATATGGCTCTAAAGGGAGCTGCACCATGGAGTACAAGCACTACTCCGTCACGACCTGGTGCCTGAACACCCCCAGTTCGGTCACTTGGGCGAGGGTGAACGAAGATGACAAGGTGTGCGTAACGCTGTGATTCAGTACTTAA
>NW_019523667.1:0-703 GCF_002814215.2 Seriola lalandi dorsalis | reverse complement strand
TCCATGCTGCATTTGCTGCAGCAGCCCGTCACTCGACATGCAGTGGTAGACAGGGATAAGCTTCCTTCCCACACCTCTTGCATTAGAAAGTTTCCAGCACGGGCTTTATGGCTACCGCTTTTTGATATAGTCCAATTTCACAATGTCATGTCCAGGATATGGGTTCAGTGCAACCGCTTCCCTAAATGCTGCTCTATCCCCTTCTGATAGCATCTCTGTGTACTGCACCTGGTGGCAGTTCACAGACCTGGCCCACTTCCCCTTGGCTGACTCCTGCTCCATTGCCTCACTTGATCCTGCAAAGTTTTTCGCACAGTCATTGTCTCTCTCTCTCTCTCTCTCTCTCTCTCTCTCTCTCTCTCTCCAGCTGTCAAACTCCTGCTCTGTTTTATTTCTCTGTTGCCTAGCATTTTCCTAGGAACACTACTTCATAGTCTATCACCAGTCTTGTAAGGAGGTCAGCCAGCACACTGATTATGTAATGAGCACTGAAGCCTCTTTTTGCCAGGTGCCATCAAAAGATATGCTTATATTTATGACTGCATCTGCATACTCTCACATCTGGGTCAACATCTGCATAACCTGACCTGATCTGCTCCCTGGTCCTGTGCAGTAAAAAGAATATAGAGTGAGAATGATAATATTTTTCAAGTATCTTTACTTTACTTATAAATTATTTAATATTATTATTTTTTGAAAAAAC
>NW_019523666.1:0-850 GCF_002814215.2 Seriola lalandi dorsalis | reverse complement strand
AAAAGCGTCTGTATCACTACAACCATGACACAGCAGACTGAATATTGAATAACAGCCATCACAAACAAAAAGCACGGAGGATACTAATCAAAGTCTCGCTGAAAACATTATGGAAGGTGGAATTACTTGAATTAATTGCTCATGTATTTGGCAGTAACAGCAAATTAAAATGAGACATAAAAGCTTTTCAATAAATCACTCAATAAGTAAATAAAACAGAAACATATTATTAATCCTTCCTTTTCCAGCTGCAGCTCCGAATTCCTATTTTCATCTCCACACTGGCGGAGAGCTCATTAGCTCACCCAGCAGTTATTTGGTGAACTGTCGCACGTCGCCCATTTCTCATCCAGTTAAATGAGGTTATTGTTGGTGACGATCATTTAGTTTAAATGGCTGCTACCCTGAACAACAAGCCTGATTTTATCACCCACTCATCCGTCTGAACACAAACAGACACCGCAAGCTGTTAAATGATGTTCTGCATGATGATAGTGTATAGATATGATGTCAGCACCGTGGTGTGTGTGTGTGTGTGTGTGTGTGTGTGTGTGTGTGTGTGAGAACAGACTGTGTAATACAGCGCACATGCTGACTTTTACCCCCTGATGTATTCTTGGTATATTGCTGACAGCTTGCAGTCTGAAGAACACATTCATTTAATGATTGCAGGGTGTGTGTGTGTGTGTGTGTGTGTGTGTGTGTGTGTGTGTGTGTGTGTCAGCAGTTGGATAATTATTTCTTCTTTTTTTATATTTTATTTTGAGTTTTCCAGTATGCAAAATACACATAAAAGGAATAAAAGGAAAAAAAGAAACAAAGACCCTGAGCGCCCTCACCCACCCACCCA
>NW_019523665.1:1978-2462 GCF_002814215.2 Seriola lalandi dorsalis | reverse complement strand
TGTGATCACCTGTCTGTCAGAAAAAGAGTAAGGAGCCATTGAGCACTCGGCTATCTGACCATGTGACCTGCTGATTGTTGCTCTCTGTCAGAGGAGCTGCCGAAGAAGGTGGACAGTATCACACCGTACACGATGGCTCTGATCGCCAAATACGTCGCTCGCCATCGACTAAGAGAGACCCGCCTGCTCGACACCATCGCAGACTTCCTGGTGAAGAAGGCAGAGTACCTGGACAGTAAGGTGAGGTCAAGCCGGCCGGCACGTGGTCTCCAGGGCTTGTGAACGGGACTCTTCAGGTGTGTTGTCTCTGTCCTCAGGTGATCCAGAAGCTGGTG
The DNA here is from genome assembly GCF_002814215.2 of Seriola lalandi dorsalis. Classification (NCBI taxonomy): domain Eukaryota; kingdom Metazoa; phylum Chordata; class Actinopteri; order Carangiformes; family Carangidae; genus Seriola; species Seriola lalandi. The sequence continues at coordinate 2,127 of NW_019523665.1, read as the reverse complement.
TTCCCGTTCAGCAGGATGAGCTACCGTCCGTCCGGCGAGCAGCAGTTCTTCACTCGGCTGGAGGAGGTGGTGGAGTTGAAGGCGCTCAGCTCGCCACTCGCCACCGTCAACATCCTCATGTCTCTGTTCCAGCTGGGACACTTCCCCGG
>NW_019523665.1:0-729 GCF_002814215.2 Seriola lalandi dorsalis | reverse complement strand
TTCTATGAGGGCGTGACGTATCCTGAGGGGTCCGGGGCCGACAGAGGGCCCCCATCACCGCCACAGCTCCACCCCCCTGACAGACCTGACCCCGACAACCCCCCCACAGAGCAGAGACAGATCCGGAGGTCAGTCCTACTCAGAGTCCCGAGTACACCTCACAAAACCAGAACCACTTCAGAGAACCTGATCCAGTTCTTGTCTCCACAGGGTCATCATGTCCGTCAACGACAAGTGGCACTACTGCCACAACTCAGAGGTGCTGGTCGGTTCCCGCGCCATGAGAGACCGCCACCTGAGGCTGCTGGGATACATCATCCTGCAGGTCAGTGCCGGACAGGTGTATATGTGTTAGACCATCAATCAGCTGGTCATCAGTCTGAAGTCCAGCACTACCTGCTCCTGCCTGTTTCTACACCTGTGTTCACCTGTTGACTAAACACCTGACGTATAAATCAGCTGGAGGGGGATTCCTCTTTTGATGGAGCTAGGCTAACAGTTCTTCCAGTCTTTGTGCTAAGCTAGGCGGAGTGTCTCCTCATCATGTGACCTGTGGTCTCTCTCTCTCAGCTGCCGTATCACGAGCTGGAGAAGCTGAACGGCATCGAGGAGGTGAAGCAGTACCTGCACAAGAAGCTGCTGGACGTGCCACTATGACGCCCTGTGTGTGTGTGTGTGTGTGTGTGTGTGTGTGTGTGTGTGTGTGTGTGTGTGTGTGTGTGTGTGTGT
>NW_019523664.1:17325-25030 GCF_002814215.2 Seriola lalandi dorsalis | reverse complement strand
CTATGACTTTTTATGCCTTACTATACTATTACGTTTTTATGACTTTTTATGCCTTACTATATTATGACGTTTTATGACTTTTTATGCCTTACTATATTATGAAGTTTTCATGAATTTTTATGCCTTACTAAAATGTGACTTTTTATGCCTTAGTATAACATGACTTTTTATGCCTTAGTATAATATGACTTTTTATGCCTTAGTATAATATGACTTTTTATGCCTTACTATACTATGACGTTTTCATGAGTTTTCATGTCTTAATATACTATGACTTTTTATGCCTTACTATGCTATCACGTTTTTATGACTTTTCATGCCTTACTATACTATGTCATTTCTTGGACTTTTTATGCCTTACTATACTATGACGTTTTTATGACTTTTTATGCCTTACTATATTATGACGTTTTTATGACTTTTTATGCCTTACTATACTATGACTTTTTATGCCTTACTATACTATGTCATTTTTATGACTTTTTATGCCTTCCTATACTATGACTTTTTATGCCTTACTATATTATGACGTTTTTATGACTTTTTATGCCTTACTATATTATGACGTTTTTATGACTTTTTATGCCTTACTATACTATGACGTTTTCAAGACTTTTTATGCCTTCCTATACTATGACGTTTTTAAGACTTTTTATGCCTTCCTATACTATGACGGTTTTATGACTTTTTATGCCTTACTATACTATGACTTTTCATGCATCAATATAAAATGACTTTTTTATGACTTTTTATGCCTTACTATACTATGACTTTTTATGACTTTTTATGCTTTATTATAACATGACGTTTTCATGCCTTACTATAATATGACTTTTCATGCCTTACTATATTATTACGTTTTTATGACTTTTTATGCCTTACTATACTATGACTTTTTATGCCTTACTATACTATGTCATTTTTATGACTTTTTATGCCTTCCTATACTATGACTTTTTATGCCTTACTATAATATGACTTTTTATGCCTTACTATTCTATTACGTTTTTATGACTTTTTATGCCTTACTATATTATGACGTTTTTAAGACTTTTTATGCCTTCCTATACTATGACGGTTTTATGACTTTTTATGGCTTACTATATTATGACGGTTTTATGACTTTTTATGCCTTACTATACTATGTCATTTTTATGACTTTTTATGCCTTACTATACTATGACTTTTTATGCCTTACTATTCTATTACGTTTTTATGACTTTTTATGCCTTACTATACTATGACGTTTTTATGACTTTTTATGCCTTACTATACTATTACGTTTTTATGACTTTTTATGCCTTACTATACTATGACTTTTTATGCCTTACTATACTATGATTTTTCATGCCTTACTATAATATGACTTTTCATTCCTTAATATACAATGTTGTTATTATGACTTTTTATGACATTCTATACTATTACGTTTTTATGACTTTTTGTGCCTTACTATACTATGACGTTTTCATGACTTTTTATGCCTTCCTATAGTATGACGGTTTTATGACTTTTTATGCCTTACTATACTATGACTTTTTATGCCTAACTATACTATGTCATTTTTATGACTTTTTATGTCTTACTATACTATGATTTTTCATGCCTTACTATAATATGACTTTTTATGCCTTACTATACTATGAGTTTTTATGCCTTAGTATACTATAACTTTTTTATGACTTTTTATGCCTTACTATGCTATGACGTTTTTATGACTTTTTATGTCTTACTATACTATGATTTTTCATGCCTTACTATAATAAGACTTTTTATGCCTTACTACACTATTACGTTTTCATGCCTTAGTATAATATGACTTTTTATGGCTAACTATACTATGTCCTTTTTATAACTTTTATGCCTTACTATACTATTACGTTTTTATGCCTTAGTATAATATGATTTTTTATGCTTTACAATACGATGTCATTTTTATGACTTTTTATGCCTTACTATACTATGATGATTTTATGATTTTTTTTCTGCCTTAATAAACTATATCTTTTGTATTCCTTACTACACTATGATTTTTGTATGCCTTACTATCAGATTTGTACGCGTTACTATACCATGATATTTTTATGCTTTACTATACTATGTTGTTTTTAAACCTAACTATACTATTTTTTTTTTCTGACTTTTTATGCCTTACTGTACTATGACTTGACTGAGGTGAACAGGTGGCTGAGTGCTTAAGGTGCTCACCTTAGCACTGAGTCACCGTTTCGATTCTTTGGTATTTTTAGAGTTTTTGTGGTGGATCATAAAACACCATTGTGTGATGTCATCATGCGCTTACAAGAATGATTAAGTTGTATATGAACAACTCTGTACCTGAACTCAGGTAGAAGTTTGAATCACTGCTGTGAGGGTGTCACCTCAAACTTTTATTTTGAAAGCGACATCACCTTCCTCCTCTGAACTTACAGGTTCAGGTTTGTGAACAGGTGATGTCGGACTCACCAGCCACTTCCTGATTTTGTTCCAGAGAATCTGAAACTCCAGCAGACCGAGCCGAGCACTGCCGTCTTTCTGAGGTCGAGTCAAGAACTTTCAACGAGAGAAGAAGAAACATGGAGAACAGGGAGAAGAGAGAGAACACAGAGAACAAAGAATATAGAGAACACAGAGAACACAGAGAACATGGAGAATAGAGAACAAAGAACACAGAGAACATGGAGCATGGAGAACACAGATAACACAGAACAAAGAGAACAAAGAACACAGAGAACACAAAGAACACGGAGAACACAAAGAACACTGGGAACACAGAGAACAGGGAGAACAGAAAGAATAGGGAGAACAGGTTCCAGGTACATGACACAGGTGAGGATACGTCCATGAGGCCGACCATGGCTCTGCAGGACTCCATACTGAACCCGTCAGTCTGTAGGTCTCTGTCTGTTCACACAACAACCACAGAAGAAGGACCACAGTCAGCTGGTTAACTCACCTGGTTCAGGTTAAACACCAGGGACAGGGATCTGAACTCACGTTTGGACACGACCCGGTTCAGGATTGTCCTGAGCTCTCGCACTGAGACCTCCATGTCCTGATGAGAGAGAACGTTATGAATGTCAAGCAGAGTCACCGTTGTTAGCATTGGAGTTAGACTGGATGCTAACCTGCTGCTGGATATCAACAGGTTTTACATTCAAACAAACTCACATCTCCAGACAGCTGAGCAAACATGGACCTGAAGGAATCATCGATGTCACTCTCTGAGATTTCCTCCTGCAGAGAAGAAGAACGACACCAAGGTCAAAGGTCAATCAACACAAAGCCCATGTATGTATTTATTTAGTAAAGCTTGTTAGGCCACTATTGACCCCCACTGTACATGACCCCCAGAACCCAACCAGTCCTCTACAGCTGGACTGATCAGCTGATTCATCAATCAATCATTGATGGAAATACCTGTCAGATTTTTCTGTCCGTTCATTATTGACAAACAGAAGAAATCAAACCAACTGTATAAAACAACTTCACAATAAATAAAAACTAAAACAGTTTAGATTTGACTCAGTCTCTCTGGCAGGACCAGGACCAGGACCACATCATGAAGGACAGAGGACCCAACAGAGACGATAATGTGTGTTCATCTGTTGTCTCTGTTTTCTTTTTGGTTTTGAACGAGCAACAAAGTAAAGGTGATTTAAAGGAAGATTTTTTACCTCTTCTCCAAAGTTCACCTCCACATCGTCGTCCATCTCCCTGCACAGAATCACAGGTTTAAACATCCTCCTGACTCAATGAAGAACTAGAGTAACTGTCAGTCTGGGTTCTGACGGACTCACTCAGTCTCCGACTGTTTCTCGGTGAACACCCTCAGGACGAAGTCGGCCTCCTTCGAAGGCTCGAAGGTCGACGGGACGACCAGGTACTCGCCTGGCGGGAGGCGGAGCCTAGCGCTCACCTCTCGCAGGTTGATGAAGGTCTCGGAGCGAGCGCAGGAAGAGTGACGCAGGAAGAAATCCTTCTTCATGTGGACACTGGGACAGCCTCGGTACTGACGGACAGATGGACGTTAGCTTTAAGCTAAATGTGATTAAAAGTTTTACTTGTTTCAGACTGGATGACTCACCTCCTCAGGAATCTGTCAATGAGACAAAACACAGAGAAGAAGACTCACTACACACTCACACCCATGTTCTGATAACATGCTAGTGCTAACTGTTGCTAGATGTTTACTAGGATGTTACCATTTGGTTACTTAGGTGTTACCAGTTGGTTACTAAGACATAAGTATGTTGGTACCTGAATGTTGGCATGCTTTTTTTATGTGGCGTGGCGTCTCAGTGAGCGCCAAGATGTTGTGGGTGGTTGCTGAGGCATTGCTGAGGGGTTACTCCAGTTTTTGTGGTGGTTGCTAGGGTGACTGAAATGGTTACTGTGGTTACTATGTTGTTGAGGCGGTTTCTAGTCTGTTGGTATGTGGTTACTACAGCATTCAGGATGGGTGGGGGTGTCTGAAGTGGTTTTTGGTGTTTGGGGTAATGAGGATGTTGCTTGGAGGAAACAAATGTGGCTTCTGCAAAGATGATTGGTGGTAAGCAGCAGTGTTAGCAGCAACGTTAGCAGTGTTAGCAGCAGTGTTAGCAGCAGTGTTAGCAGTAGTGTTAGCAGCAGTGTTAGCAGCAGTGTAAGCAGTAGTGTTAGCAGCAACGTTAGCAGTGTTAGCAGCAGTGTTAGCAGTAGTGTTAGCAGCAGTGTTAGCAGCAGTGTAAGCAGTAGTGTTAGCAGCAGTGTTAGCAGTAGTGTTAGCAGCAACGTTAGCAGTGTTAGCAGCAGTGTAAGCAGTAGTGTTTACAGCAAGGTTAGCAGTGTTAGCAGCAGTGTAAGCAGTAGTGTTAGCAGCAGTGTTAGCAGTAGTGTTAACAGCAGTGTTAGCATTAGTGTTAGCAGCAACGTTAGCAGTGTTAGCAGGAGTGTAAGCAGCAGTGTTAGCAGCAGTGTTAGCAGCAGTGTTAGCAGTAGTGTTAGCAGCAGTGTTAGCAGTAGTGTTAGCAGCAGTGTTAGCAGTAGTGTTAGCAGCAGTGTTAGCAGTAGTGTTAGCAGCAATGTTAGCAGCAGTGTAAGCAGCAGTGTTAGCAGCAGTGTAAGCAGTAGTGTTAGCAGCAATGTTAGCAGCAGTGTTAGCAGTGTTAGCAGCAATGTTAGCAGTGTTAGCAGCAATGTTAGCAGCAGTGTTGGCAGTGTTAGCAGCAGTCAGTATTCCATAAAGACAGAGAGTTGCTGTGTGACATCATAACACTACACCTTCATGACCTCTGACCTCGTAGATGGCGAAGCCGATGGTGTGCATGTCCTGTCCATGGCGGCGGTAGCGGCGGCGGTCTTTCTGCATCAGAGCCACCAGGAAGCTGCAGGCGGCCTCGTCGTCCTCGGGGTCGTCGTCCTCCTCCAGCAAAGAGATCTTATACTGAGGGTTGATCCAGAATGTGTCTGCAGAGAGGAAGTGACAGCTTTTATTGTGAAAGGTAACTGCGGATGGTTGTTGGCTGGGTCTGAGCTCAGAGTTTATGATGATTTTTTATGTTCTCACTGGGGTGGTTCCTGCAGCCCCCCGCCGTGCTGCCCCTCCTCCACCCGCCTTCAAATGTCACTGTGGTCCAGAAGCTGCTGGAGTCCTGACTCAGAGCGTCCGGGGTCAGATTACAGATCTCCAGTCTAGAGAACTGACGCAGGAAGTCCTGGAACGACATCCTGACACACACTCTTCATCACTCCTCATCCTCATCCTGACACACTCTTCATCACTCCTCATTCTCATCCTGACACACACTCTTCATCACTCCTCATTCTCATCCTGACACACACTCTTCATCACTCCTCATTCTCATCCTGACACAGACTCTTCATCACTCCTCATCCTCATCCTGATACACTCTTCATCACTCCTCATCCTGACACACGCTCTTCACTCCTCATCCTCATCCTGATACACTCTTCATCACTCCTCATCCTGACACACGCTCTTCACTCCTCATCCTCATCCTGACACACGCTCTTCACTCCTCATCCTCATCCTGATACACTCTTCATCACTCCTCATCCTCATCCTGACACAGACTCTTCATCACTCCTCATTCTCTTCCTGACACAGACTCTTCATCACTCCTCATCCTCATCCTGACACACTCTCTTCACTCCTCATCCTCATCCTGACACACTCTTCATCATTCCTCATCCTCATCCTGACACACTCTTCATCACTCCTTATCCTCATCCTCACTCAGACAGTAGAACCTACCAGAACTCTCCGTCCTCCATCTTACAGAGCAGCTCGTCTTTCTCTGCAGAGTCGATGGAGTTCCACTCTGAGGAGCTGAGAACAGCACAGTTAAACCTCCACCTGTCCGTCTCCTCCACCTGTCTGTCTCCTCCACCTGTCCGTCTCCTCCACCTGTCTGTCTCCTCCACCTGTGTGCAGCACTTACCTGTCGCTCCAGGCCCCGGTCCACTCCACCTGACCCCAGGGGTTCCTGATCCGGATCAGACGCTCCTGTCGGCCGCGGTACTCAACCTGCAGAGACGAGGACGCTGATGAGTGAGACACCAACACCTGCAACTGAGTTAGAGGTCAAAGGTTAAAGGTGAGCTCACCTGTCTGAGCGCCGTCACGGAGTAGGCGTGGCCTTTAACCAGCTTTTTGAAGGTCACCGCCTCCATGTCGAAGGCGCTGGTGATCTGAGGACGACACAGAGGATTCATCAACCCGGTCTGAGACCAGTTTACACCCTGAACTGGTCTGGTCGATCAGCTGATCACATCCAGGTTCAGCTCAGACCTCCTGAAGATTCACAGAGACTCTTCAATCCTTTCAAATTAAAGCAGCAGTAATTGAACACAGGAGTTAGCTTCAGGGTTAGCCACTGAACCTAACTGTGGGTTCATGTTCATTTCCATTGGTCTGTATTAATGATGTTTATATCACTGATGCTTTTAATGTGAAGGAGCTCAGACTGAGACCAGGTCTTACATCCGGACTCAGCGGTGTTTAAGGAATGATTAATGAGTGCTCATTAACATGCAGTAACAGTGATCGACCCTCTTCACTTCTGAAGTCAAGGATTATCTGGGAACTGGTCCTGGACTGGATCTGGTCTGGGTTGGGTCAGTTGGAGGTCTGTGAGGACTCTCATTGATCCAGGTCTCAGTAAGTGATCTATGAAGACAGCTGGACCTGCCTGACCTTTCACCTCTTATCTGAAAGGCTTCTTCAGCTCTAGCTGAGGGGGGGTGTGATCACTACATGATGTGGTGTCTCCAGGACCCTCAGGCAGGTCCAGGTGTCTCTGGGAAGGTGGACTGACATGAAAGGTGCAGAGTGTGTTTGACTGACATCGATGGAGCAGCCCAGCAGCGAGCCTCTGTCCAGAGCTTTAGTGATGATACGATGAAGATCTCTGGGCGCCTTCTTCAGCTCGTACATCTCCGCCACGCCGCCCGTGAAGTCCTCAAACCCCTCGGTGGTGCTGCCGCCGGACAGCGCCTCGTACGACCCGTTCAGCCTCAAAATACACCACACACACACGCACACACGCACGCACGCACGCACACCCACACACACACACCCCCACACACACACACACACACACACACACACACACACACACACACACACACACTCTTCATGTGTCTGTAAGATCTCTAACCTGCGACAGCAGCTGTCTGCAGTGAAGCAGCAGTTCAGAACCTG
>NW_019523664.1:5212-16963 GCF_002814215.2 Seriola lalandi dorsalis | reverse complement strand
CACACACACACGCACACACACGCACGCACACACGCACGCACACACACAAACACCCACACACACAAACACCCACACACACATACACACACACACACACACACACACACACACACACACACACACTCTTCATGTGTCTGTAAGATCTCTAACCTGCGACAGCAGCTGTCTGCAGTGAAGCAGCAGTTCAGAACCTGAGAACCTGGTGTTGGACTGAGGTGGTCTTACTTGGCGTAGGCCTTCTCCAGCAGAGCGCTCCAGAACTCGCTGCCTTCAGCTGAGTGGACAAACATAAGCTCTCCATCTTTGACAGGCAGACGGTCGTCGATCACTACGTCCACCCACTCCCCGAACTGCCAGAACTAGAACCAGAGACAGAGACAGAGACAGAGACCGAGGACTTAGACCAGCTGTCTGCAGGGACCATCAGGACTACAGGAAGTGAGCTGGACCACCGTCTCTTGTGGTTAAACGTGTCTCTGATCTCTCTCTCTGTACCAGAGGAAGTTTTTCTGTGTGCCCCCCAGGAGAGATTGTCATGACCCCCAGTTAATCAGAAAACATGAAACCTGGTCTATTCAAAACAAACTACAGTTACTGTCTCTTTAATGCCTCCTACTGGCAGCTGTGGGAAACTTCAACAGAACGTTCCTTATTGAGGTCTAGTGTGTAAACATTGAATCTCAGATCCATCTCAAAAGTCATGTTTATCATTTATTATCATCTACGTTGCCACTGTTTGTGAAGCTTTTAAACACACCACTGTTGTATAAAACTGAGATCCAACATGGATGCCTGAGGTACACCGTCACCTACCAGCAGGACTCCAGCCTTCACATAGATTCATTCATATCTTCATATCTGCACAGTGAAACACAACATTGACATGTTGGATTATATAAATATACCAGAATATTGTCAATAAACCAAACTGATCAATAACCAGCAACAGGATCAAAGAATGAATCTGTCAAGATGGAGGCAGAGTGTTAAAGATGACTCATTATGATAATGAAGGATGAGGAACTCTGATTGGCTCTAAACCCAGAGCTCTGAGAGAAATTGATGTCACTCTCTGTTTCCCATGATCAAATCACAAACTGTCCAATTCTACCTGAAGGTATCATTCCACACAGCTGAGTGGGTGCAAACAGGTGGAGTCTCACCTGGAAGTGGAAGATGCCAGTGTATTGGTGGTTGAAGCTCTGACCGTGAGGAACGACACGATGCAGCAGCCGCTCGTTCAGAGTCAGAGAGCCAATAGCAGCGAGCAGCCAGCAGTCTCCTGTAAGACAACCACAGTTAACACTTCAACTGCCTTCACCTGATACTTCATTCACACCTGACACTTCAACTACCTTCACATGACACTTCAACTGCCCTCACCTGACACTTCAACTGCCCTCACCTGACACTTCATTCACACCTGGCACTTCAACTACCTTCACCTGACACTTCAACTGCCCTCACCTGACACTTTAACTGCCCTCACCTGACACTTCATTCACACCTGGCACTTCAACTACCTTCACCTGACACTTCAACTGCCCTCACCTGACACTTCAACTGCCCTCACCTGACACTTCATTCACACCTGGCACTTCAACTACCTTCACCTGACACTTCAACTGCCCTCACCTGACACTTCAACTGCCCTCACCTGACACTTCAACTGCCCTCACCTGACACTTCATTCACACCTGACACTTCAACTGCCCTCACCTGACACTTCAACTGCCCTCACCTGACACTTCATTCACACCTGACACTTCAACTACCTTCACATGACACTTCAACTGCCCTCACCTGACACTTCAACTGCCCTCACCTGACACTTAATTCACACTTGGCACTTCAACTACCTTCACATGACACTTCAACTGCCTTCACCTGATACTTCATTCACACCTGACACTTCAACTACCTTCACATGACACTTCAACTGCCCTCACCTGACACTTCAACTGCCCTCACCTGACACTTCATTCACACCTGACACTTCAACTACCTTCACATGACACTTCAACTGCCCTCACCTGACACTTCATTCACACCTGGCACTTCAATTACCTTCACCTGACACTTCAACTGTTTTCACACCTGACACTTCCAACTGACCCTCTACACGACACATTAATATGTTTTATGGTCTCATCAGCAAGAACGAAATGTCTGAACATCTGGACTGATGTCATCTCAGTATCATCTTTATTTTCTTTATCTTTAATTATCTCTAATTATCTCTTACTGATCTTTTACAAACTGATTATTTAATGATGATGACGATGATGATGATGAAAATGATGATGAAGGTGGTAATGATGATGACATGGTTATAGGAAATGTTTGTTCTGCAGACTGAACATCAGCTGACTCCATTATCAGCCTGATGGTCTGTGGGGACACACTAATGCTAAGCTAAGTGCTAACATCAACAACAACATTAGAAACTCCAACATTAGATTGCTAATGTTTCCTGCTAATGGAGTTTCCATCCGGCAGACATCCGTTCACGGATCAATAATCTGAGCAGTACAAGGTCAGAAATGATGGGCTGAGTGCTGCCTTCAGGGGCTCCTCAAAAGATCAGAATTCTGAAACCTACTGTGACTGCACTACTGTACATGAGTGATACATTCAGACAGATGAACCTCCACCCCTCTGTAAACACTGGAGTGTGTGTTTTGTGTGTGAGCAGCATCCAGCAGGTGGAGCAACAGGGTGACAGACAGCTGGAGCTCCGCCCACTGAGAGGGAGGGGGAGGGGAGAAACTTATCATTCCTCTGCAACCCTGTGTTTACAACCACATTATACAACTACACACCCACACACACTGAGGACTCCACCCTGCAACCAAACTGTGACTCACACTCCTCTGTCTTCCTGCGTTTGTGAGGACCATGTCTGTACGAATCACACGCCTCAGAGACTCTGGTTTGTCCAGAGACCAGAGGAGAAACACACTCTCAGATCAGTTTGATGACTTCCTGTCATGTGACTCTGCAGCTGATCCTGGACCAGCAGGAGTCTCAGTGATGAAGCAGCAGGACTTCCTCTAAACAACAACTCCCATCAGCACAACAGCTCCGAACACTTCCTGGATTTATTTTAACAACAGGAGCTGCAGACACCGAGCAACACTTCTACCTATCTATCTATCTATCTATCTATCTATACTGATAACATTGTATATACATTAAATGCTGTATTTATGTAAATATATGAATAATACAGTGTGTACACAGTGTGCAGTTTATTAAGAACACCTGAGCTACAGAAAAATCTCTGTATACACTCCATGGTCCACACACACACACACACACACACACACACACACACACACACACACACACACTGTCTATCAGTCTGTTGACTCTGTTGAGCTCTGTTTACTTTCTGACACATACCACCAGTCTCTCTCCTAGCAACAGCCGTCAGGGAAGTTTGCTTTAAACCACAGACCAACCCAGAGGTCACATGACCAGCTGACAGGATGCTGCCCCAGTGCTCACTGCTGGTGCTGTGTTGACTGAGCAGGACACTACTGAGCATGTGCAGAATGACTTTTTTTATTTTGAAAGTCTGATCTTATGATACGACGGACTCACCCAGAACTCCCTGACAGATGTCTGTCCTGGTGGCTCCGCCCACGATGAACTGAGGGTCTTCTGTCAGCTCCTGAAACAGCCAATCACAAACACCCGTCGGTGGACATCACATCACATCACATTAAATCACATTACATCACATCACATCAGGCCACAGCAGAGGTCAAACTGAGGTGAGACTGTGTGTGGTGACAGGGACAGGTGTGTACAGGTGTGTACAGTAACTGAATTCAAATGTTGGTGTAATAGTGGATCCAATAATGATGGAGTGTCTGGGGATGGGGGGGCAGACACTGTGTTGCTCTGAACAACACTACAGCTCTCGTTGACTCGTCAGGGTCACACAGGAAGTCTGATTCTTCCTCAGGGACCTGGTCCGCAGTCTTTGGACCTGGGTCCTGTGAGTGTTAGGGAATTTCAGGGTTCTGGATCTCTCAGCTGGTCTGTGTTCAATCAGGTTCTACAGTAGAACAGTTCTGGTTCTTACCGTTGGTCTCTTCCACTCCACCCCTCTGGTCTTGGCGGTGAAGGGACCAAGTTCCTTGAAGCCCAGTGCAGCCGGTTCTGCGGGGAACATTGGGTCCTGGAACAGACATCCATTCTGCAAACAGTCCTCCTGTAGGACCTGGAAATCCTGGTTCAGGTAGCGGACAGCCTGCTGGAATGAACCCAGACCTCCAGCCCTCTGCCGGTCCTTCTGGATCCGCCCAGACACGCCTCCAAACATCCTGACCCACAACACGCCAGGAACCGGATCAGTGACAGATCAGCAGGATCCAGGGGTTTAGTCATGTTAGCATCATGGTTCTGTGTTTACTGCTGATTAGGTAATGTTAGCATGCTAACAGGCTAAGCTAACACAGTGAACATGTTGGACAGTGTAGCTGCTAAGAGACAAATGTTTGTACCTGATCTCTGTCTGCTGGGCTCGTAGGAAGCTGGGAGGAAACAGAGTCTGGATCAGGTTCAGGTTCAGGTTCTGGTTCTGGTTCTGGTTCAGTCCAGTTTACAGCTGAAGAGTCACATGACTACACAACAGTTTTATCACCTGCTCCAGTTTCACTCAGAGTCCGCAGAGACTCTCAGTCAGTGGACAGACAGAAGACAGTGATGAAAGCCTTTGAGTCACTGAGTGTAAGAGCTTTCTACCACTGACCCTGAATCTGTGAAGACCAGGATCCAGTCTCCAGCTGGTTCTGATGGACACTGTGTCTCACAGGTTGGACGTCTCCCTCATTTATAAGGGATAAAACTTTGATTTTGTTATTAGAGTTATTATTACTATTATTATGGAGAAATAGAACAAGTGCTCCATTTAAACTCTGATTATTGATCTAAATAATCAATTAATTCATCAATTAATTCAACCTTATTATTGGAAACTTACACACAAATACTGAACACAGACGTTAATTGTCCCGCCTACTGATCACTGAGAGTCAGTCAGCTGACTCATCACTCTGAGCTGGAGCTGCACCAACATCACTGGAGTCGGACTGGAGGCAGACTGGGATGTGAGTGCTGACTGGTTTGGTTCCAGTTCCAGTCGGTTCTCCCAGAGAACAACCAGAACATCCCTGATTATCTGTCTGTCTTCAATCAACAAAATAAAATAGTGAAAAGTGAAGACTCAAGACTTCCTGACACAAGCCTGTCAATCACCTGACAGGTATCTTCAATAACACGTCAACATTAGTTGACGTGTTATTGAAGATACGTGTTATTGAAGCCCAGGTGAACGTCTTCTCATGTGTTGATGTTCACATCACTGTCACTGAATTAATTTTTCCTTTAAAGACTAACGATCAGTGTTTCAGTCAGTCAGTACCAGTGTTTGATCTGAGCTGAGGAGAGTTCCTCCCTTTATTTCACTCCTCAGCTGTTTCTGACTGAATCAATAGATCATTCTAGTCTAGCTCCAGGTCATCAGTCTTTCACAATAATTCATTATTAATCATAATTTAATTCTTTAATAATTTTAATAAAACATATTCACATCCATATGTTCTGTGGTTTAACCGCAGCAGTTTTTACCTCTGAGGAGTTGATTATTGAAATCACCCTGACGTCAGAGTTATTGATCTACAGATGGTCGGTTTTTAAAGTGAAACGTTAAAAGTCCGCTGACGGATCATTTAACCAGCACATCGAACCACATCGATGTTCAGGCGGCGTGTGTGACGCCGCAGCTTCTCTGATTGGTCAACAAACATGATGATGTCATCAGTTCAGATCAGAGTTTCTGCTGAATCAAGGTGAAAACAATGACCCCCCCCCCGACTGTTCAGTACAGTACTGGTCTGTATTGTTCAGTACAGACCAGTACAGACCACAGCTCCCAGTCAGACATCAGATAAACTCACCGGGTGTGTCTCAGTCCTTCTCTGCCTCGGAGTCAGTCCTGTAGTCCTGTACCGGTCCTGGTCTGGTGCTGGTCTGTGGTCCGGTACAGGATGCTGTTGTGGATGCTGTGCTGCAGCAGGGAGCCCCGCCCGGTGGGAGGGGCGGAGCTACATCATCACCAACAACAGGCGAGTTAAAGAGACCAAACATCAGTGACGTCACAACAGCGACAGAGAGAACGTGCTGTTTTATTAATTTCTTGCCGATCTTCATTTATTCATTCATTCTGAGGTCTGATGCCACAGCTGGGACTCCCCTGCTGCGCTGTGACGTCACCACCGTGATCTCCTGCCCTCACCAGTCAAAACAGCTCATCATCAACACGTCTCTGTCCTTCCATCAAGAAAATGGAGTGATTTCCTTTGTCACGTGACTCTTCTGATTTCATCTCCATTTCCTGTTAGAAAAAACCCACAGACCCTCTGCCTGACAAAGATGTCCTGTGGTCATGTGAAAACTTCCAATGCAGTTTGTGGTAAAAGGTTCCCCAACACTACACAAGCCTGTGAGTACCACAGGAAGTATGATATATTATCACAGGGTGTGTAGTACAGAACCGCAGAGCCTGAGGTACAAGCCTTTGGGAAAAATACCACAGGAATTTCCTACAGGATGTATGTGGTACAGCACCCCAGGAACATGGTGCTAATAGAAATCGTATGGTTTTTATCACAGCATATGTGGGCTGGGTAATAACAGCTGGTAGATGTCAGGAGGTCTGTATGGTCAAAGACAGTACTGCACCCCTAAATCCAGGTGTTTAGACCAAGAAATTAACTTAAAGATAAGAAGAGGCTAACTCCAAGCTAACCTAAAAGCTAAATTGACCCACAAATGACATAAAATCATTTTTAGGGCATTATCTCTAACTGTTAGCATTTGAAAAAATGACAGTTGTATTGACAGCTGATACAGACAGCTGTGTCTGGTCCTGGGTGTTTTTCACTTTGCTTAGCTCAAGGACCTGGTGAGAGCAGGGGCAAATATTAGCCTAGCCTCCATTAAAAGAGGTGACTCCAACAACCCTGACAAAGGTTGTTACAACAGCAAGTAGCACTAACTAACCAAGTGACATCAATGGCCTTGATAACGACCCCACAGAGGATAAACACCTGGATCATGTCATCAGTCATTCAAAACTGAAGAAGCTTCTTGGATCAGAGGTGAAACGTCTTTAAGTGTCTACAACCAATAACCTGGATGACTGAGAATCTTCACAGACACAAACAATTACATAATTTTCTTTACATCTTTGGAAAGCACCTGGAAAACAGCCCTCTAAACATTAGCCTCTAGCTCCAGTTAGCTTTGACATCTTGAATCCTGACTCCAGTCAACTAAACCCAGCTAACTAGAATGGACTGGTTACTAGCTTTTTTGCTAGCATGATAGAATATGTAAATTAGACTTTTTGTTGCTTGGTAGCTAGCAAGCTAATGTGTCAACTAGATAAGTTCCTGAGCTAATAAGTGTTAGCAAACTTGTTATCTTTGTGTTTTGGAATTTCGGGAATTTATTGAAATAGTTCTGAACAGTCAGAAATACTTTGTAAAATTAACATTAGCTTGCTAGTAGTTGATTTTAACACATTTGTCATGTTCTGCAACTCCACCGAGATCTCACTGATTATAGTGATTAGCTGGGGCTTTAAATGAGTAAGTTTGAAATGAATATTAAATTATTTTGCTAAGCTAAACATTCTGGATGTGTCTCTGTACTGGACACTCGAAACTGATATGCATCTTCTAATGTGTTAGTTAGTTAATGTTAGCTCTCTAGCTATCAAGTGTTAGCTCCTTAGCAACCAAAGTTTGTAGTTTGGTATTTAAGGAATCACTTCTCTATTTTGAATAGTTTGAAAAAAAAAAAATCATTCAATGGGAGCTCCAAAATTAACATAAGTTGTAGGCTAATGTTAGCATAACTTGCCCAATTGTTAGATGAAACAAAAGTTATACTGCTTGGTGGTAACATCAAGCAGCTCAGCAAGCAGTTTCCGTGTGTTTTCCAGTCTTTAGCTAGCTATCCTAGGCTAAACACATCCTGGATCTATATCTGTATGGAACACACAGAGACCTGAAATTAAAATGACTGAAGCACAACAAGGTTTTGTGGATAAATTTATTGTCTTTACATCGACTGTAAGTCAGGTAGTGTATAGATAATAAAACACAAGCCTCACATATAAAACATTAGGAGTCTAAAAGAAGCGGCGGCTGTAAACAGGAATATGGCTTGCTGCTTTAACACTGAGGCTCCAGGCGAACAAGGAGTCACGGCTCAGATCATGGCGAAGTTTAACCACTGTAGTCAGACACAAAGAAAACAAATAGACTGGGTTAGACCAGGTTCTTCACACTGACTCTCAGTGTGTCTCTGTTTGTTCTCACCTGATTGAAGTTAAGTTCAATGGAGCCGCTGTCGTGAGCGTCGAGCTTCTTAAAGATCTCTGCAGAGGAAGACAGATCACACATCAGAGTTTTTCTGCCACATTTTAAAGTCACTGAGACTGACTGTATAACTAATACATATATTTCATTTAAATATCTATTAAGATTTCTTTAGAAAGATACAGTCAGGATCTGCTCTGAACTTATTGCTCTGTAATTTGACACCCAAGAAATATTAATCTGATTAATCTACAAATTATTTATTCACAATACAAAATACTAAAAATATTTGTGCACAAATTATTCTAAAATTTCCAACTGATACTCAAATCCAAAGCCCAAAACCATTAAATGAATTGTTAGCTTTCTTCTGTTAGCCATCATTCTGTGTACGTTAGCTAAATGAACTGTTGACTCACTGAACATCATCTCCAGTCTCATCAGACAACCCACGAAGTTGTCGAAGTCGACGGTCATGTCGGGGTCGGAGTATCGAGCCACCAGCTGCTGGTAGATGGTGTTGTTGAGGGTGAAACCTGGAGGAGGACCGCAGGAGGAGTTACCACGGAGCAGAGAGGAGAATACAAACACAACCAAGCTAACATCATGCTAATGTGGACGCCTGAAAAAATCTTGTTTTCTGTTGTCACTGATTTTCCGTTTAAAATACAATCAATATGAAAACACGAGGTGGAAAAGATTCAGTGAAAGATATTTTCAGATTCATCGACATTAGCGTGGACGATGCTACAGCAACAAAAGACCTACTACTGCTAACGTTACTGAGTGCACTAATGCTAAGGAAAATGTTCGTACTTATACTGATTCAATGTAAGTTAGTGGTTTCGCTTATGTGTCTGTTGATTCGTAAAATCAATATTTATAATGAAAACTGATAGAAAACATCAATCTACAACAGATGTTTTATTTACACTGTCCAAAACAAAAAAAATTGTCACAGATCAGTTTATAATCAGCAAAACATATGAAATGAACCTTCAGACTACTCTGATTTAATCCAAATCACCCAGCCACAATCTAAACTTGATTACATTTAATTATGTGATGTCAGTCTTGTCAGTCCACTACAGTCAGACTCTGAGGTGGCAATTACTGCAACACTGCTAAGCTACGTTAGTTAGCTTTTAGCAGGACCAGAGCTGGTGTTTTTTGTAGGATAACAAACTTAGTTGTTACATTTTATTTTATTAAAATGAATATTTTGAAAAGATGATAGGAAACAGATGAAACAAGTAAATTTACCTCAAGCTAATGATTTAGCAAAAGGCTAGTATGGCTAACTCAGCAGTTAGCTTTAAGTTGGCATGGTTTTCTTGTTTTAGCTGATGAATTGAATATCAGGAACAGTACGGCGGGTTTTTACAGCCCTCACGTTTTTTAGCTCAATTATTGTTTTATACAGCAGGTTAATGTTTCTGTAACAAGAACCTTTTCACATTAAAACAACAAGCTGTTTTTTATTTTTAATGACATAATTTTCTTGCTATTACTACATAGTATTTTTTATTTTTAAAAAGAAACTGTCCTTGTTAAAAACATTTTAAGGTGTTATAAGATATTATATTTCCTCAATATTACAGAAAGACAGTGTCTTATTAAACAGACAGTTTTCTCTCTGACATCCTGATCTGTGTGAAACAAACAACAGACACAGAGATGTTTTACTGTGGTTTGTTTCCTCGGACAGGACAAAGCTTCTGATGCTAACACAGATAATGCTAACACGGCTGCTCCTCAGCAGGGTGTAACGTACCATCATCATCATCATCAGTTAACTGACAGTGAAATGTGGAGGTGGAGAGAGTCCAGACAGCAGCAGCAGAAGAAACACACAAACATCATTATTTTAGTTGGAATACAGAGGAAGACAGATGTTAGAGAGGAGAGACCGAGCACAGGAAACTATTCAGATTACAGCTGTTGATAAATAAACACCTCCTCTTTGTTCCTCACGAGGCTGGGAGGAGCACAAAGTCATACCAACTGTTTAAAACAGAGGAGGACGTTTCTGCTGTGAGCTAGTGGGAATCACCATGACTCACTCATTAGCCTGGAATCTAAATCCAAACACGTTCAACTGTTTCTCTGGAAGCAGCAGAGGTCTGACGGACTGAGACAGATCTGATCAGCAGGAATCTCTCTGCTGCAGATACTGTTACTGTGAACCAGAGAGATCTTCTCTGCCGGCCCTTCACAATAAAGCTCCAGAGAAACAGGACATCACAGCTGTGATCAGCTGCTGGTAATGAGACAGTCTGACTACATGTGAACTGATACAGGCAGTTGTCATGACTCTGTCTGTGGAGACTCGGCGTCTGACATGTGATCTTGTTTCTGTCAGACCACAGTTAAGCATCAGGACTCTCTAAGTCCCTGAAGTTTCTAAGTACAGTTCCTCCTCAGTCCTCTTCACTCTGCTGAGACCAGCTGTTACTGAGGAGAGTGAAACTCTGTTTCTATGGCTGACGTCAGTTTTCATGGACAAGCTCACCCGCAGGAACCACAGTGATTGGCTGCTGAGAGAGCGTCTGTGAAAACACATGATCAACATCCTGCAGTAATAATAAAAAAACAGGTTAGGAGCTGTTTACTAAAGGAGGGAATTCTCCAAAATACATCTGTCTGCTCAGGTTTGTGTCACACAATTTTATTTACAATAAAAAATAAAAAGCTCACTTGTCATAGACGAGCTAACTAAAGCTAACAGCCTATTAGCACCTGGAACGACAGCAGCCCTTTATGATTCTTTGTGCTCTGGTGTTAGTGAGTCAGGAGTCCTGACTTCTCCCAGACCGATCGCTGCTGTCGGAGTCGCAAAGTCAGGACTGACACGCCCGTTTGTTTCAGGAGTTTTAATCACATGACTTTAAAACAAAGTTTCAACCCAGCAGTGATGAAAGTGAGCATGTGACTCTGTTCAGTCGGCCTGAGGCTGATCCACCAAACCACGTCTACACAAGCAGACCACAAGAGAACACTTCTCTAACCCTAACTGGACTGACATCCCAGTCCTGCAACATGAGCATGCACACGACAGGAAGGAAGGAGGAAGACACGGCAAAGGAACCAGAGCTGCCACAACTAATAAAGCCAATCTGGTGTGAAGTCACAAAGACCTGGTTCAGGAGAGACTGAAGGACTCACACAACTGTGATAAATATTTAATTATGATCAAAGAAATGAAAAGAAATGATGTGAGGAGAAGAGAGAACAGCTGACCTGCGTCTTTGAAGGCCACTCTCATCTCTGGCGTGCTCATGGTGCCCGAGTCATCAGAGTCATTCTTCTTGTAGATGGACTGTAGACACACACACACACACACACACACACA
>NW_019523664.1:3945-4915 GCF_002814215.2 Seriola lalandi dorsalis | reverse complement strand
TGTAATTATCACTATAACCGTGGTCGATCACCATGGTTACGCACTGTGGCTCATTTGACTCACGTCAGGTTCTGTACGTCATCACCCAGCAACAGTCTGTTCGTGTCAGTGAAAACACGGAGGAGACAGTGACAGGTTTTTAAAGACAGTAAACCTGCTAAAAAATGTGACGTCACATGACCACAGAGACACACATCGACACTCCTCGATGTGTTGGCCGTGTCTCATTTGTCAACTGTGTCATCCCCCCCCCCCACCACACACACACACACACACACACACACAGCTGCAGGAAGGATACGTCCATCAGGTTGACCATGATCCTGCAGGTGTCCATGCTGAAGCCGTCCGTCTTGATGTCAGTTCCTGTGGAAACAGGAAGTTAAAGTGGCAGCTGATGCGTTCAGGTGAAACGTGTTGAAGCGTCACTTTAACTCACGTTTGGCCACGATCTTGTTCATGATGGTCCTGAGCTCCGCCGCAGAGATCTCCATGTCCTGAAACACAAGCACAGAGCCGTCAGTACAGGAGGGCTCACACCTGAGCAGCAGACAGGTGAGCGGCCGTCAGGTGTTCAGCTTAAACTCCTCCCCCTCAGTTCAACACTCACGTCTCCGGCCAGTTTAGTGAAGAGGCCTCGGAACCCTGCGTCCACTTCCTCGTCAGACACCGTCTCCTGGACAGACAAAACTTTATACTGTGTCTGAATCATCATGACAATGAGATTCAACATGGAGTCACTCACTTCACCTGCTCCTTCACTTACTGACCAAAACTTTGTACTTTACTGTGAAATGTTACTTTATTTTGAAATGAATCTGACTCTCGGTGTTGGTGTGTTTCGTCTCTCTGAAGTTTACAGTTTCTCTGTTTCAGATGAAACATGTTTAATCAGTTTTAATTTATTTAATCAAACCGGATCAAAAGTTTCATCCAGTTAAAAATAATCAGAAGGACAATCAATAATCAT
>NW_019523664.1:1820-3387 GCF_002814215.2 Seriola lalandi dorsalis | reverse complement strand
CCCCCCCCCCCCAAACAGCAAACAGGAAACCTGGACCACAGAGACGTCTCTGTACAGCTGCAGTGGGTGGACCCCTCCCCCGTCCACAGACGTCCAGCACAGACTCTCACACAGACACACAGTGGGGGTTGGGGGTGGGGGGGGGGTCTTACTGGGTCTCTGTCTGCTTCTCGGAGAAGACCCGGATACAGAAGTCCCCGTTCATGTGCGGCTCGAAGGTTGAGGGGACGATCAGGTATTCTCCAGGAGGGAGCTTGAAGCGGGAACTGACCTCGCGCAGGTTGATGAAGGTTTCTGACCTCGCCGTCTGAGCGTGTGTCAGGAAGTAGTTCTTGTCCAGGTGCACTTCCCGCTGCCCGTGGAACTGGGGGGGGGGGGGGGGGGGGGGGGGGGGGGGGGGGGCAATCAGGACATGTTGTAGTTAGAATACCAGGAAATGGAAAGAGAACATTAAAAAAAACTTTTTCTGACTCATTTCACTCAGGTGGATAAAAGGTGGGAGGTGTCCTAGTGTTTGACCTTTAACCTGAGGGTGCTGTGGGTCCAGAGCTCACCTGTTGTGGAACCTGAAACCAGACAAAGACAGGTAGTTTAGGACACACCTGTGTTTCTGTCTCAGGTGTCTGAATACAGAAACCCTCAAGTGTCTAAGTCCTGCCCCCTCCAGGTCTCACCTCGTAGATGGCGAACCCGATGGTGTGCATGTCCTGGCCTTGTTTTCGCAGCTTCCTGCGGTTCTTCTGGATCAGACCGACAACGAAGCTGCAGCCCACCTCGCCGTCATCGGGGTCGTCGTCCTCCTCCTCCAGCCGGATCACGAACTGAGGGTTCATCCAGAACGTGTCTGTGGAGGGAATAGGTGAGGTCAAAGGTCACAGAGGGTTTAACTGACCCTGACTCCAGACTGAGTGAACAGGTCTAGACCAGACTCACAGGGGTGGTTCCTGCAGCCCCCAGCCGTCGAGCCCTTCCTCCAGGTGCCGTCAAACTTGCTGACGCTCCAGTGTTTGACGGAGTCGTCACCGATGGTGTCGGGCGTCAGAGTGCACACCTCGATCCGGGAGTAGTGACGCAGGAAGTCACTGAAGGACATCCTGCAGAGATAGGACACAGAAGAAGAGCGATCATGCCACCTGATCACCATCAACTGAACAGACATGTCAACTGTCCACAGGCTCCACCCACCAGAACTCTCCGTCCTCTGCGTTGGCGTGAGGACAGTCGCCCTGCACCGAGTTCCACTCAGAGGACCTGTGAGACAACAACAACACTGTCAACACAACAACAACAACAATACTGTCAACACAACAACAATACTGTCAACACAACAACATCAACACAACAACACTGTCAACACAACAACATCAACACAACAACAACACTGTCAACACAACACAACAATACTGTCAACACAACAACACTGTCAACACAACAACACTGTCAACACAACAACAACAATACTGTCAACACAACAACATCAACACAACAATACTGTCAACACAACAACAACACAACAACAATACTGTCAACACAACAACATCAACACAACAACACTGTCAACACAACA
>NW_019523664.1:0-1264 GCF_002814215.2 Seriola lalandi dorsalis | reverse complement strand
GTCCACTCAGCGGAGGGGAGGGAGTTCTGGAGCGCTCTGCTGGAGAAGGCCTACGCCAAGTAAGACCCTGACCCCAGGACAACTTTCCAGGACTGAGACTGGGCAATGACTGTCTGTTAGTGTTTTAATTATAAACCTGTAGAGTTAAGATCTGAGAACATCACAAACCAAGTTATAATTTTATTCATTTACGTCATTATTTTTTCTGTTTTCAGTTCACAGTGTTCGTTAACAATTAAACGTCCTCTCCCTCATCACTGTAGAGATTTATTAATTAAAGGTTCATATGTCTATAATATGAAAACAGCCACAGGGCAGAATTAATGATAACCTCAGAGGTTAGCATAGAGGTTAGCACACAGAGGTTAGCATGTAGAGGTTAGCATACAGAGGTTAGCATACAGCTGGGAAGCTAACAGAGAGCAGAGATGTTGATGGTGGAGAAGCACCGACCTCATATCTGAGTTGTCTTTCACTAAACAGTAAAGAGCTGCATCATCTGCGTATGTGCAGACTCTTCAGTCAGTCAGTGCACTTTACAGTGATGCTGCACAGACAGGTGTGTTGTCCCCTCACCTGCTCTCTGTGTTGTGGCTGCAGGGTGAACGGCTGCTACGAGGCGCTGTCCGGTGGTTCGACGTCGAACCACCGGACAGCGCCTCGTAGCAGCCGTTCACCCTGCAGCCACAACACAGAGAGCAGGTGAGGGGACAACACACCTGTCTGTGCAGCATCACTGTAAAGTGCACTGACTGACTGAAGAGTCTGCACATACGCAGATGATGCAGCTCTTTACTGTTTAGTGAAAGACAACTCAGATATGAGGTCGGTGCTTCTCCACCATCAACATCTCTGCTCTCTGTTAGCTTCCCAGCTGTATGCTAACCTCTGTATGCTAACCTCTACATGCTAACCTCTGTGTGCTAACCTCTATGCTAACCTCTGAGGTTATCATTAATTCTGCCCTGTGGCTGTTTTCATATTATAGACATATGAACCTTTAATTAATAAATCTCTACAGTGATGAGGGAGAGGACGTTTAATTGTTAACGAACACTGTGAACTGAAAACAGAAAATGAATAAAATTATAACTTGGTTTGTGATGTTCTCAGATCTTAACTCTACAGGTTTATAATTAAAACACTAACAGACAGTCATTGCCCAGTCTCAGTCCTGGAAAGTTGTCCTGGGGTCAGGGTCTTACTTGGCGTAGGCCTTCTCCAGCAGAGCGCTCCAGAACTCCCTCCCCTCCGCTGAGTGGAC
>NW_019523662.1:6230-6713 GCF_002814215.2 Seriola lalandi dorsalis | reverse complement strand
ACACACACACACACACACATCCTTTTTGACATTGTATGCATGACATTAAAAAGACCTTTCTTCTTTTTTTTTTTAGCTGGTCTTCAGGCCTAATTACATGGCGGTTTCCTTCCTGACATAATTCATTGCTGTCTGTGTATTTACCGTACTGCAAACACACACACACACACACACACACACACACACACACACACGCTGTGGCAGACACACACATCCAACGCTTTGAAACTGAAAACCCATCTTTCCCCCTTGACCAACTCACACACTCACACAAACACGGAACCGAATGGCCAAGAGGAAAGGTGTTGATGGCTTGATCCATCATGTGGCATACGCACAGTTCGACTAACACACTAACTACATATCAAAGCCAAGGAAAAAAACCTTGTTTTAAAACTACCTACAGCTCTCAGGTTGCATTTTAATTGCATGTTACTCCAAAGATGATGAAGGGGGAGAAGTTAAAGAGTAGAAAAATCAGCA
>NW_019523662.1:0-738 GCF_002814215.2 Seriola lalandi dorsalis | reverse complement strand
TATAAATAAAATGATAAATATGATGCAAGAAGGGCAAATTAATGCAAGTTGACTAAAACTGAAATCAATCCGTGAAGTGCGAGCACACATGACGTAGCTGACAGTGCTCTCTTCACTTAAATTCAACAGCAGGCCCCCACCAGCATCTGGAGTGAGTGTTCCTTTAACATCACATTTAACATGGATTCCCTAAGTGGCCGGCTGGTTGTTTCAAAATGTGTTTAATGCACACATTAAATCCTCTTCCTGTTCATTTCATTCAGTTAGTGATTAAGATTTAATTTTTATTGGGCTTGCAGCAGACTCTGAAGTTGAAAGGGGTTTCTATCAATATGCATCATATACGCATAATAATGCATGAGTGCTGACTCAGTCACTATTTCAGCTTCCATAATGCGTCATCTGAATTTAGCCAGTATTGTCATGATTTATTCACACTACTCACCCTTAATGGGAGATATGTATATTTTTTACGTAAGGGTTTTTTATTGTCTGACCACCTTTTGACTGGTTTCTCAACCGCTTCTCTCATATTCTTTAACATAAGATGTTGAATTTGATGGTAATCTTTGTTTTGTTTTTTAAATATAATTTCACTTATTCCTTTACACCTCCTCTCCGTAATTATCTTACAGTGTCACAGTGATAAGAGGTCAAGCAGAGGCTCAGTGCTACGGAGCTACTGTATGTGTGTGTGTGTGTGTGTGTGTGTGTGTGTGTGTGTGTGTGTGTGAGAAA
>NW_019523661.1:0-821 GCF_002814215.2 Seriola lalandi dorsalis | reverse complement strand
TAATGTATTCAAATACTCATGTGCTGCTTGGACATTGAAAATTTAGGATCATCAAAACAACTTTTTTTTTAACTTTTAATGAAACCAGTTATTATGTCTGGGGTGTGCATGGGACAACAAGAAAAGAGGACCTGATGCAGACATCCGCAGTCTGGCAGGGATGGAGCAGGAAGTACAGGCTACTCTTATTATCCCGTAACATCCAACCTCTGGAGTGAATAGAGTATCTGGGCATTTTACTCTCCCAGATTTCCTTTCCATTGTTTCAGTTTTAGCAGAATGTTGTCTGATATCCAGGTCAAGATTATCTTGAACCTTTCTCTTTTTTCTCTGTTTCAGTTCCTCTCCATTTTTAGCAACCGTCATTACAAACGTTCCACTTTACAGTCCAGGAGTTTTAGTAGGGCCGTGTCCACCTCACTCACTAATCTGCGATTTTGGTCAGCCTTCTCTCTGTATCTGGCAAAAGGTCTGTATATGAGTGTGTTTTCTAAGTATTTCTCTGTATTTGTATTTTCAGTCTTTAATCAGCAGCTGCATGTCTGATGTTCAGTAAAACACAGGACACAAAGTTATGTGGCTCTGGTGCACACACACAGTTCCCACCATGAGCATGTGTGCATTTTGACCAACACCACCTGATCACCTGGTCAGGTTATAGCAACACAGTTTAGTGATGTTGTGTTTCCTGTTGCTGGTGGAGATTAACTCCAACATGAAACAGGAGGTCAGTCATTGTCACTGTCCATATTTCACATACTTGATGGATGTAAGCCCCACCCCCTGTGGTGATTATGCACCTGGCTGTGGCTAATTCCTGA
>NW_019523660.1:0-2904 GCF_002814215.2 Seriola lalandi dorsalis | reverse complement strand
CAGTGTGTGTGTGTGTGTGTGTGTGTGTGTGTGTGTGTGTGTGTGTGTGAGAGATTCAGTCATATGGTTTCCTCTGGGTCGGGAGCAGACACCAGCATGGATGGAGGGATTGGTGGATGGATGGATTAATGGAGAGAAGGAAGGATGGGGGATGGGCAGAGGAGGAGGGGAAAACAAACTTTCTCCACTAACATTGACCTGGAGCAAACAGTGGGGCCTTTTTTTACTTCTGGGCGGGGGCTTGGGTTAAAGGCAGTGACCACTTTTACACCTTGATGTCACCAGCTTACATGTGTGTGTGTTTGTATGTGAGGCACAACTACAAAAGCACTCTGCAACCGTGAGAAAATGCAGACAAAGAGAGAAGGAAGGAGGAAAGGGATAAAGTTGATAGAGAGGAAGCATTTTGAGTTTTATTTGAAAAAGAAATCGCACAGTTTTGTCACAAAGTAGTGGGTGTATAGAGATAAGAGCCTTCCAGTGCGAGGGATGGGGCTATCTTATCTGCACTGTGGGCTTTGTTAGAGACTGTGGGAACATTCAGGGGTGGTCTGAAAATCTGGGTTTTTCTGAAGAGTGAACTCTGCCGTCTGAGATGTAATAACGGGGCTCACAATGCAGCGCTGAGGGCAACAGGTCACTGATAGGCTCGGCTGCTTGCCTGCTGGGAGCGAATTCATATACAGAGGTGCCTTTGCAAACAAAGAGAAATTATGTCCATACAAACTGGCAAAAACAAATACCTGCAACATTTTTTTCAATGTATGCATTCATTCATTCATTTAGTCATCCATTCATATGTGTTAACACAAACACACAATGAATGTGTACAGACTAAATACCATCACATGGGAAGAAAGAATGACCTGGCTCTCTCCACACACACACAAACACAAACATACTACATACACAAATACACACACACACACAAACACAAACACACACACACTACATACACAAATACACACACAAACACACACACACATTTGGTTTAAAGTCAAATATTCTCTTCACATTGGCGATGACTTCAGTATAAGCTAAAAGTGCATTTCTGTGTATTTGTGTACTGTATGCATTCACATGTCCTTTGTCTGTGTGTGTGTGTGTGTGTGTGTGTGTGTGTGTGTGTGTGCAGTACCGTGGCAAGGTCTGCCCTAAGCATTTATGAGCTAATTAAGGTCTGGCCAGGACTGGAAGGCTGGTGATAAGGCCTGTCTCCGGCCCTCTCATTAACGTTACACGCTCCGCTGGGGTTACACACACACATGCGTGCACACATATACGTGTGTATATGTATATATATGTGTGTGTGTATATATGTATATATATACATATATATACATATATACATATACATATATATATATATATATATATATACATATATACATATATATATATACATATATATATATATATATATATATACATATATACATATATATACATATATATATACATATATATATACACACACACACACACACACACACACACACACACACACATACACACATAAGAAAGTCTGTCCTCCAAAACAACAGTGGCAGCACTATTCACTCATTATTAAGCAGGATTTCAGACTGATTTCCCCCATTTTGCCATTTGGGAGCCTGACTGGGAATTCTTAATGAGTGATAGAAGCTCAATAAGGAAATGGAAAAGAAGCGATATTGTTGCATTAGTTTGCCACGGATTAACTAATGACACTAAACCGGTGGCCAAACTCTGTAATGGGAGAGCAATATGGAGCGTGGCTCTCGCTATTGCTCTCTACTCCTTTTGTGGAAATTTTCCTGTTGTGGAAATAATAATAATTATATTAATGCAACCTACACACAGGCAATATTATTATTAAAAAGGGGTTTCGACCAAACTTATCTTTCTTCAGCTGCACCCACAAGCATCTTCCTCCATTTCTCTTTACGTCAGTCTCTCCTCATCTTCCTTCCACTAAACTTGATCATTTCCCCTCTTCAGTCCACTCTTGTGCTCCACATTCCTTTGTATTTGATCATTGCTGATGTTTATCTCTCACTCCCTCCCTCTGCTTCACTAAATCAAACAAAAATCCAACATACAATCTTTCCTTGTGAAAGAGGCATAACAAAACCTCAACAATTCACTGTGACAACAGCACATATCAGGTGTGTGTGTGTGTGTGTGTGTGTGTGTGTGTGTGTATGTGTGTTTTCATTCTGTGGCATTCCCTTCTGTATAGATTTGGCAAAACACAGCAGGAGGAGACATGGATCACAGACTGCCGGGAATTAATCTCTAAACCATTAGTGGCTAAATTACAGAGAGGCAGAAAAAAAAGACAGAAAGAAAGCGAAAAAGAAGGAGAGGAGGAAAGAAATCCTCAAGATGAGGATATGTGGCTGGGAAAAGAGCAGCTTGCAGCAGTGGAGGAGAAACAAGTTACAGAGAGCAGTGTGTAGGCTGGTTTGCTGGAAAGATGGCTTATTTGGAACAAGACCAATCTACTGGCTGTCTGTCTGTATGAAGCTGAGCCAAGGTACACACACACACACACCGGCAGCACTCCAGTGACTTCTATCACCCTGAACATGATAAGCCAGGCCACGCTCTACTTCTAACCGCTTTGTGTATTTATTTATTTGTGTGCATAACTGAGAAACAGAGAAAGTGTGAGAGGAAACACACAAACCAAAGTGTGTATATTTATGTGTTTGGATTCATTTGTGTCCGTGTGTAAACTGGCACATACTTTGCATGGGATGTACATTGTGTTTTGCAGGAGAGAAGCTCCAGCAGATGAACTGGCCACAGTGGAGCAGCAGCCGGCCAAGCTGCAGAGACTGGACCAGCAGAGAGAAAGAGAGAGAGAGAGAGAGAGAGAGAGAGAGAGAGAGAGAGAGAGAGAGAGAGAGAGAGAGAGAG
>NW_019523659.1:0-759 GCF_002814215.2 Seriola lalandi dorsalis | reverse complement strand
TCCATCCATCCATCCATCCATCCATCCATCCATCCATCCATCCTCACCTTACATGACTTGACAATTATGAATCCAGAGTTTTTGTAATTCTTCTTCTTCTTCTGCTTCTTTGGGTTGATGCAGTCGAACTCCACCTGAAGAGACAGAAAGACAGTAGGAGAGAAAAGAAAGATGCAAAGTATAAGTATCAAAAAAAAGGGGAAATCAGGAAAAAAAGTTAAAAGGAGGGGAGGAAATGAGGAGAAAAGAAGAGATGACAGCTGAGCTGAAAAGAAGAGCTGGAAAGAAATGAACAGACGACTGAGAGACGTGACTTGGATCTGCATGTTTTCCACACGCCGCCTACAGTAACTTCAACTTGACAGTCGAACTCGTGATTTATTATGACCAAATTATAGTGGTGTAACAATACTGTTTATTCAAAACAATGAATTATTTTCACATGATGAAGATGAAAGAAAAATGAAGATTAGGACAATAAGTACACACATAAATACACACTTTAGATGGCCATGTGTTTGATCAAAAGAGCCATTTAACACACACACACACACACACACACACACACACACACACTGCATAGACTCACATGCTTTAAGTCAGTTGGTGATTCATATGACAGGTAGCTCTAAATGCCTTGTCGTGTTACTAGGGCTCAGCTAAAGACTGTTTTACATCTCAAAAGCACCTCTCATTTTCTCATCCTTCTTTTCACACACTCTGTCTCTCGCTCTCCATCCCCCATCTCTCCATCCTGCC
>NW_019523658.1:0-1019 GCF_002814215.2 Seriola lalandi dorsalis | reverse complement strand
CAGGAACATGTTATATATTGTGTAGATTGTGGCTTTAGATGGTGTGCTATAAGACCCTGAGAGACAGATTTATATGTCATGGAAACACAGTCTGTATTTAGATTGAAAATGTATATAGCAGCATCTGGTGGGGGCATACAGAGACATGAGACATGTGCCAGTGTGAAGGACAACAACAGTGTACAAAGATACTGCAGAGTAGATGATGTTGACAAAGGAACAATGACATTGTTTATGAGTTAAAACTGGAAAGAACTGTATGTGTGCGTGCGTGCGTGCGTGCGTGCGTGCGTGCGTCTCTCTCTCTGTGTGCATGATAAGAGGTCATGACAACTTGTGGTCTGGGCATCCAATATATGATACGGCCAGACATAGTTTCCCTGCAGACAGACAGACAGGAGACAACACTTCTATATGTTTTGAGACACATAGCTGCACTTTAACTCCCTCATACATGCTATCATATCCTGGTCAAATGCCTTCTGTAGCCTAACTCTTCACACTACAGAAAATACACATGCTGTCTCCAATCCCTCCACAAATAGTCCCGTCATACCCACATCTCTCGCCACCCCGAGGCCCACAGAAGAGCATTGTTCTTGTGTGGATTATTTATGACCTTGTTTTTGTTGAGCAAGGTTGACTGGTGGTGTCCATCAAGTATATGTGTTCTTGTAAAACTGCTGTTTTGAAATCTCAAAAGGTTTATTGTGTAAGAAAATAAAAATGTGCATGCTAGTATTGATAGTTGTTGCCCCTTGTCTGACATATACATACAGTATCTGTGTAGGTGTAATATTGCCATTGTTATATTGTTACAAACACTATTAGTTTTTGGGTTCTATTGTGCAGCTGCACATGTTGTGTTTACACATTTATGTACAGTATGTCATCAGTATTTCAAAGCATAATGATGAGATTCACAGACAGGGTATCTCACTCATACAGGAGCCAGGAGTGACCTCACTCCTACTATAACCATCATCGACCTAACACCATTAGAGCCTATCGAGTGACAC
>NW_019523657.1:5690-6734 GCF_002814215.2 Seriola lalandi dorsalis | reverse complement strand
GGTTAAGTTGATATTTTGATAACTATTATGGTTTTCACAAAATCACAGTTTACATTTTGAGTCATTTTTAGACCGTCACAGATTTTATAATGGGTGTGTATTGGGAGAATGTTGAGAGTTAGAGTGGATGACATCACATGCATTCTAACTGCCATCCCTGAAAATATTCCAACAATTTCCAACCTTCATAATTAAGTTATATACAAAAGTGTAGAGTTTTGTCCTCTATCACCCAGTTTTGGTGTCATTCTGACATCTTTTCCAATTTTTTACTAAACTAACTGTTCAAATCTCCCATAGAAACCCATGTTAAACTGATCTTAAAACAGAGTTGAGGGGAGTTTTTAAACTGCAATAAAACCTCAAATGTAATTAGTAGGTACACATATAATATATGTGTGTGAAATGCATTCTGGGATACTGGCTGAATACTTCAATGTGAGCATTCGGCATAGTGGTACATTTAATTGGTAGAAGTTAACAGTGCATACTCATTGAGTTTGTAGTAGGCAGTACGTAAGTAGGCGGTTCTGAACACATCCAATGTATGGCTCCAGATCAAAATAAGAATCTGGATCTGGATCCAGATAATTTGGATCTAACAGATGTGTTGGATTGTTTGGCCCTGGCAGAGTTGTGCGCTCTACTGAGTGTCATTCCAGTTTTCATTTGCTGTTGATCCAAACTCCACTCTTCCTCCATGTTGACCTGTTGTCTTGATGTTGACCTGTTTTCACTGAAGCCTAGACTGACGTGGGACTGACTTGGGACTGATGTGGAGCTGATGTGGGACCAATCAGACTCTCCTCTCATGGTACTGAAGATGGATAAGAATCTAAAGTGTCTAAAACTTTCTAAATCTTTGGGGAATTCGAGGTCCACTGTATAAGCTTGCAGACTCTCTACCTGTTTTTCATGCTGTTGTATAAATGTTAAATAACAATAACAGATTTCTCCAAAGTCAAACATCTGCAGCAGGTGTAGAGCTCCAGATTAACAGCCTCAGGGTTCTGTCTTTATTAGGGTTCTGCCTTTATCTTTATT
>NW_019523657.1:0-775 GCF_002814215.2 Seriola lalandi dorsalis | reverse complement strand
TCACTTAAACTGCATACAGTCCCTCCTTTGTGTCTGTACCTGCTTCACTCTGTTGATTCTCTTCATCAGTTCTTCAGCAGACACACTGCCGGGGATGACCTCCAGAGGAATCCCATTCTCTCCAATGAAGAAGCTAGAGGGTACGCACACCACTGGGTCTTCACACGGGGGAAGGGTTAAGGAACAAGCTCCAAGCTAATGACATTTTGAAAACATAATAAAAGTGTTTCTCTACTACTAACCTGGTTAATGGTAATCTGTAATCTGTAATGTTAGTTTGGGTCAATAGCATCAATTGGTTCAGTGACTGCAGCAAGGAGCAAGGAGTAGTGTGAGAAACAGCTTTCCTCAGAGATTAATCAATAATCAATAACTTCCTTACTTACTTCTGCAGAAGCCCCACATTAGTTCAGCTCAAGAGGAAATGCTTAGAGCAACAAAAAGGATACAGAACTGGCAGAACTGCAAACATGTGTCACTGTGGAAAGAAAGACACAGCATCATGTGGCGAAACTCCACATCAACATATCTATGCTATAAATGTATGACATCACACACGTCAGACTGACTGCACTAAACCGGCTGCTGGTGTGATTGAGATGGAGAAGTTGTTTAAAATCAAAGAATATTTGAAAGAAAAAATATGAAGAAGTCTGTGAGAAGTAGAAGCAGTTCTACTTTTTTCAGGTTGTTTGCAAAGGATATTGATTTTGTTGAGGTCAGCCATATTGAAGCTTTGGACATATACATAGTTTTTTTTTTTTTTTTTTTTTTT
>NW_019523656.1:6643-7435 GCF_002814215.2 Seriola lalandi dorsalis | reverse complement strand
ACCGTTTCAGGTAATCTTCAAAAATAATGCATTTCCTATATAATATCAAGGTCCATGCGTGCCCATCTCCACGTTCTCCTTCTCTCTCTCTTCCTCTCTCTCTCTGACGAAGGAGAAGAGCTATCGACTAACCATCAAATCTCCTATCTGCACGCCGGGCCATTTCTCCTTGTCTCAGCACTCCACACCTCCTCCATTATAGCTCATAATCTCATCTGAACAGGCAAATGACCCTCTGAGACATACAGAGCAAGAGAGAAGGGAAGGAGGAGAGAGAGAGAGAGAGAATGAGCAAAATGAGCATAGCATGGTTTTAATAACATCCACCTGCCTGACACAGGAGAGGTCTGCAGGGAAAATGAGATGGATAACTAATAGGGATATTTATCCTCATGGATGATGATTCAATGCATGTGGCTCCAAATCCAATGCAAAAACAATACAAATCTTTCTGTAAAGTTAGGACACACATTGATGTGATTTATCTGTGATTCAAAGGAAAACTCCAGTGTTAGATGTAAACCTTTACACCTCACAAATACAGTATGTTAGTGTCATTTTAAAGAGGGTTCAGTAATTTCCTCAAACAGCTGGTCACTATAGTGAAACGTTGCTCAAACTGCAGTAAATAGTTTCTACAGAAGCCCTGAGGCAAGTGAAGTGTTTGGTTTCTGTTTGGCCACAAGAGGCTGTGAATTATTGTCATTTTTTTTCTTTTATTTTCACATAAGCATATTAGTTTTGAGAAATTAAATGGAAAAAGAAACAGGAATGTTTCCCCAATTTTTATTT
>NW_019523656.1:0-790 GCF_002814215.2 Seriola lalandi dorsalis | reverse complement strand
AGCAGCTGAGTGGCCCTGGCAGTCTGTCCCTTGGGATCAGTCTTTCCTGTGTGACCTGCTGACCCCTGCACACTCTCCTCTCACACACACACAGTGGAGGTTTCCACTTTTCTCAACTGTACTGTCCGCTTTACTCCGATGCACAGAAGTAAGAGGTGGCATTGATTTTCAAGATGCTCAAAGAGTAAAAAAAAAAGAAAAGAAAAAAAAAAACCTAGAACCTTTTAAACTAAAAGTCAACACTCAAAATGAAATGTTAAAAAGTCAGGTTTGAGTGATTTCTTGACCATAGCCAGGTTGGAGCAGTGTGGTTGTGTGTGGTTTTGCTGAGGGCTTTTACTGGATATCATAAACAGCTGACTGTAAATGCATCTGAGGAACACTTGAGACGGACTGAGATCCGGTCGCCACCTTCAGAGCTGGTTTGGGATGAAATCTTGACGTCGACAGATGTAATCTTTACTCCTACATGTAATTACATCAATCGCCCTCGTTCCGTCTCATTAACACGACAGGTTAAAACAACTTCAGTGATTCCAACAAACGATCATTATGAAAGCTCACCAAGCTGTTGCGGTGTTTATCTGATCTCTGATCAGTTCAATCTTTGAATGATCTGTATGGGTGAGGGAGCAGCTTTTGTCTTGTTTGTAGGCTGAAAGTACAATTCCTCCATGTGTATGTGTTAGTTATTGGATAGCTGCTAGTTAGCTAATTAGCTAAGTGCTGACTGCTTAGTTAGCTAAGACTTTATTGCTGTAAGTAAACTACTAAAGGGGATTAGTTCAGC
>NW_019523655.1:285777-356515 GCF_002814215.2 Seriola lalandi dorsalis | reverse complement strand
CAAAGCATTATAAAAAGGAGGGCTTTTTGTTTGGTTTTTTTGTCTTTCTACTGAGACAATGACAGATGGTACTGGAGTCTTCTCCTCATATTGTAAAGAAAGCGGGTCAGCGGATAGTGCACTGTGACATTTGAGCAGCTAATCATTGTAACCAAGATAAGACAACTATTATTTTGTCAGTATTAACAGCTCCCATGAGGTTTTGATGACACATACAGTAAGATTCATGAGAGGTGTAGTTCTTGAATGCTACCAAAAATATTATTGAGTCATCTTTATTAAAATGATGAGTTTCTTAAAATACCAATATTATGCTTTTCAAGAAAATTAATGAAAGGAACTCTCTATGGGAAAATATAGTACAGAATACACAGAACCAAAGGCGAGTCAAACAAGCAGTAAACCAGGACCAGGTCTCTCCTTCATACCAACACACTGGCTGTTCTTAGTAGGTCAAAGTGTATCATGTGATCTGGGTTTGTGAATGTCTTTGCAACTTTACTTGAACATGAATTGGTCATCAACAGATGGTGATTCAATTATTGACCACAACTATATTTAAACGATTTCCTGACTAGTCCAAAAAGGGAGAAAGTGAGACATACAGAGAGAGAACTGACACTTATATTTCTGTAAATCTGGATCATTCTAGCTTTTAGCTGTGGTGTGTGTTCAGTAGGACCATGTGATATGCATGCTTCCTTCATGTATCAAAATGCAGCTTCAGGTATCAAAGAGAGTGAGAACAACATGAATTTCCCACAGCATACATATTCAATTAGCATTGTTCACACCGCACTAACATAGAACATCATTCTTCTTTCTCTTGTACCATCAGTCATGTTATTAAATTCTGTTCCAATAATATTTCATTCAATTCTAACAGCTAAATATGAAACACACCCCTCTGGATCTTTGCTGTGCACCATCTCAATAATTTCCCCTTCTCCTCTGATCATTCCTCTCTTTCTAGACATCCATTATATTTTAGGCTATTTCTCAGACCATTTCTGAGTCATCATTTACGGTACCAACATCTCTCAAAATCTCTCTAACCCCCAGCAACATTTTGCTTTTCTACTACAACTAAAACAAAACCAGTGTGTAAACTATGGCGAAGGCAACCCCTCCCTCCCTCACCCATTTGCAGCTAACACGGACATGGCAGTAGTGTACTCAGCTGTTCCAGTGTGCACACACCAGCCTGTTGCTTACATGCAAATCCGCTGAGAGCATTGTAGAATTTTCCTAACGCTTACACGAAAGTTCATTATTCTTTTTCGGTGTTTGAATGTTACACCTGGACATCAAGATGTTTGCTACAGTCGCTCAGTTGTGGCCACTCCCATAATGTTGTCTTAAACAAAACTCAGATTTCTTGCCTCTGTTTCCACCTCACCTCCATGTCGGATAAGTACCTACAGGTTGAGTGACTGAGATCTCTACCCTTCCAGCTCTTTTGTCTACAAGAACAAAGACCCAGAGCCAAGGTGAAGTATCTGTTACAGTCTGACATGAGCTCTACTCTACTGTAAGCAGCATGTTGAGTGGTTTGGACGTCTGCTGTCCTGGTTTCCCCTCGGACAGAGTGGGATGGGGTGAAGAAACACGGGGAGGAGGAGGAAAAGTAAAAGAGGGGGGAGTAGAGGGAGGCTACATTCCAATGCAAGACAACCCTGATGCCAGGAGGCACCCATCTGGGAAGCATCAAATGCTGCTCCATCTAACTCCACAACCAACTCATCAAACAAGTAAACAACCTCCCACAAAACACACATTAGACCAGATAGTTACCATCTTCTTTCTGTCTCTTTCCAACTGTACACTTCACCTTCCACACTGCTGTAAATAGACCTTATATTACATTAAGAGGTACCGTGTTAAAGCTCAATACAAAAACACAGCCTCTATGGCTTACCTGCTTGTTCTTGTACTTCTTCAGATAGCGTGGGGACACCAGGCATTCTGGGTTGATATCGGTGGTGATCGGCTCAATGAACTGAGGGTCTGGGTTCATGTGCTGCATCTTGAGGAAGGACAGAATGTTCTGGACCTCTAGGTTGTAAGAGCTGTCGGCCATGGTCTTCCCTTTGGAGGCCAAGCGACATGCAGCCATCCAGTGGGCGTACTGTTTCTCCTGAAAGAGAAAGTCAAACGCTGGTAATTAAACACCCGTCAGAGCAAAAGACGTAGTAAATGGTGCAATAACTTCTGTCTTACCGTGTCACACCGAAGCCAGATCTCGTTCATGCCATCAGCCACAGGGATTAGCAACTTGATGTTGAATTTCTGGCCCGAGATGTTAACATCTGGAGTTACCTCACAACCTACACATGTGAAGCCACAGAGCAGAGTGGAAAAAGAGGTCAAAGGTCACACCCATTCTTTAGACACAGCACCATAGATAACAGTATTTCATTCTTGCATGGACATGAAATTACTTATTTGTGCGTCTCTATATAAATGTATGTGCATCTGCACCTCTAAGATTCATTTGGTGAGCAGGTGTCCCATGTGCCTCCTCTTTACTCTTGTAACAGGAAATTGTGATATCCTTGAATGTGCACCAGTACTGCTTATAACCCTTCAGCGTCAGTTTCTTAGGTCTGGAAAATATGTAACAGACAGACAGAGACATGTCATACTTCAGATTGAAAAAACACCCATTTTCTTTATTACTGGTCAAGAGGAAGAGCGGGGGAAGGGAGATCATAAGCGAGTACAAAGGAGAGAGAATGGGGGGGTGTACTCAAGTGCAAAGTCAGCGAGGTGAATAGGAAAAGAGCCAGCATTGGACAAGAACATTAATAGAAAACCATTAAAGAGGAAATGCCTCTTGATATCATACCCCCCTGATGGTTTATGCATTTTATGAGACAATCACCCCAGGGGCCACCTGCCTGTCAGCAAAGGCTTAAAGCCAAAAACGAATATGCTTCAAAATGTGCTTGATCCAACTGTAAGAAACTGCAAACTCAGCCTACAAATGTCCTTTGGCAAACAACCTGGCCTATTACACTGATGCAAAACAGGCAACCGCTTTCTTATTTAGCCAGAAAATGTTATTTGTTGGTTCGCTAATAGATTCAACATATTTTGGGAAAAATGTAATCTTAGCACGCACTCATACACGGTTCTTACACACAGTGTTTCTGATAGCATTGAAAGAGAATGTAGAATCAAGTAGTTCTGGATGTGGACTCACTTGAAGACTTTGACGTAGTCAGCTAGCTCAGGAATAGATGTGATGTCACCCTAGGAGGAAGGAAAAAAACCATTGTTAGTGTAAGCCCTGAAGACTTTAATATAAAAGAATATGAACATGGTTAAACATAACAAAGACTTCAGAATCAACGTTTTACATTGTCAATGTCATTCAATGTCAGTCGTGTATTCTAAAGACAACACATGTTCCGTAATATCACAAAGCGCAGTTTCCTCTGATAAGCTGTATAAACTTAACTTTCCAAGGTGGGGGTGCTGTAACAATAGAGATACTGTATATATTTTCAGTTTAACTGTATAAAATTCAGCCTTTTTTGAGGTTTGTGTAAGTGTAAAATATCTCACATCCCCAGCTCTTTGTTAGATGCAGCACTCATAAAT
Source organism: Seriola lalandi dorsalis (assembly GCF_002814215.2). NCBI lineage: Eukaryota > Metazoa > Chordata > Actinopteri > Carangiformes > Carangidae > Seriola > Seriola lalandi. The sequence goes on along the minus strand of NW_019523655.1, from coordinate 352,909 downwards.
AACGGTGTGAAAGTTTGCACTTCCAGTGAATTTCATTGCTATTTCCCCTCCCCTGGGTCCGTGTGCAGTGTCTATAGGTTCCCACTCCTGTTTAACACCACTGATGAATGGAGACTTCATCAGAACACAGTAGAGAAACAAAGGACCAAACAACTGGGTAAACCAATTCACATATTGAATTAAAAAAGAAACACTTGGACAATCCCAGTGGATGTAATTAGTATCTACAAGGTATTTCCTTCAGTGAATGTTATGATGTGGCAGTGTTGTCATACCAGTGTGTTGGACGTCTTTCCTCCCTCCAAGGTAATCTCCAAGTCTGACAGGGCTGCATCCACCTCATCCACCTCCTTCTCACTGTTGTTCATGTGGTTGTCTGAGGCCATGATTGACAGCTTGTTGATGTGGTACTGAGGAAAAGAAAAAGATGCACCAGTTAGGCCCATTTTTAATAATATTTAAGTACTTAATTTTCTATGTTAAATCAGGGATTCTACATTTGTTTTATTTTGAGGCATTTCATTATATTTTCCAGTGTGGTAAATGACAACAGGTCCGCAATTAGATGAAATATGTTGGACAAGTGACTGTATTATTGATCAAATGAATTGTCCTTCTAGACTTCCTAAACCGCACACAAAGCAGTCCTATACAGGGAAATTCAAGATTGTTTTTAAGCATCTCCCTTTTTAGACACACATCTACAGTATATACATCAGAAGTTTTTGAGAACGAAGGCTAGCTGGAGCAAAGTCTGTGGTGCTGTGGAAAAGGTTTCAAAGTCTTATCCTCAGTACTGTTAAAACCTACAGTCTTCCAGTTACAGAATGTTTCTGTCCACCAGACTCATTTCACCTTCCAGGTGAAAAACAAGTCTGTGCCTTAACAAGATAAAGATGGAGATAGACTTTGCTAGCAATTGTTAGCTATTCAACACCTTCGTCAACAGTTTTGCTGATTTCCTGTGTGCTACTGGTGCATAAACCCTATAACCTGGTATTATAAAAAGGGAACTGGTCTGTGATAATTACCATATAAATACTTTAAGACTTGTTGGTATTTATGTTGGCAAGTGGTGCCAATATCCACCACTGAGTTTACCAGTGATGGAACAATGTCTCTGAAAACAAGGAGACTAGTTTCAGGATGAGGGGAGAATAAAGTGATTGGTGACGATGATTCACTGAGAGAAATAAGTGGAACGGTTTCGACAATGTGTTCTCAGCACGTCTCTGAACTGTAATGGCCTATAAAATTGTTTTTACTGGGAACATATGTGCAACTGGAACAATGGGATGTGGTTAGAGACTGTGCCTTCTTGCAACAATGGAGACACCAATTCATTAAGATGGTGCCATTACTGAAAATCTGACCATGGTTTCCTCTTAGTGTGAGTCACAGACACTAAATACAACCTGTTGACAAATGGTATTTATAATGTCAACCCATCACCAACCCCCCACCAATATATGAATGACCAGCTGTCGGGAGAGTGAGAGATACAGAGGCAGAGTTTGAGAGAGATATGTGAGGCTTTAGCCAGCTATGGTTACAGAATGTGGGACAAAGGGCTCTCGATGACACTCCATTCCTCTGCCACTTCCACTCTGGCAGTCTTTTCAAATTCGCAACACTGATGAGCTTGTTTCCTGTTTGTGTGTGTGTGTGTGTGTGTGTGTCTGTGCGTCTGTGTGTGTGTCTGTTTGAGTGGCTGAGCACATATGTTTATTTGCTGAGATACAAAGTACAACCTGTGCCCCAAGTCTTGCCCCTGGGCAGCAGGACTATGAGGTCAATTGCTGTTCTCGACTCCCGATTACCTCATGTCTATGTACTGCCAAAGAGAAACTTCCAGGTGATAGCATACTAGCACAAGCCAGCAACATACTGGAAGTGGACAATCATTGCTCTTTATTTAGACCCTGTTTATCCACTCTCAGCAGTGAAACCTTAGCCAAAATTGCTGAGCTCATACTACCCAGCTGAAACATAGTAGTAGCTACCAAAGTGCTAACAGACAGTTAGCGACAGACTAGCTGCCAGTCTAAACACTCGACTCAGATAGGCATCTCTCTCAGGAAAAGTAAAAAGAAACCAGTTAAGCGTAATTATAACCTGCCTGATGAAACACACCTAACACCTCAGAGTGTAAAAGGGCTTTTATAGGAATGTGATCAGGTCTATGAGACAGTCTCTTGCTGGGGTGGGTGGTCCGGGCTGAAGCACTGGGTCCTTTGGCCCAAGATGCTCTATAATTACCCTGGGGGTGAAGACAGGGTGGCGTCCTCAGGTCTTGGCACCCACGGTTTATGAGGGTCAGAAATAGCAGGGCCACCACCCTCAAACTGAAGGGGGCAACCTGAAGGGGCAAAAGGGGCTCACATCTGTATATCACTTCCACTATTCCCCTTGAAATCAACTTTTGCCATTTTCTCTTTCTTCTGATCTTCATTTAAACTTATATCTGATGCCACCAGTGTCTTTAAAGTCCAGGTCAGAACAGCTCTGTAGGAGTGGCTGCAGAAAGGTTGCTCAAGGTTAGCAGAAGTTACTCAGGTCGCATGAAGCTAACAGCCTTGACCTTATACACGAACATGTTTGAAATCCCTTTAGTGAGGAAATTTATATTTGGAAGAATATAGTGTTGTTTTTTGTTAGTTTGTTTTTTTTACAGGTAACAAATATCAACAAGAAAATTTATGAAAATTAGGGCTCATTTCCAGACAATCAAAGTGACACTTCACTCTGTTTAACTAATTTAAGTCAGTCCATTAATGTCTTTAACGTTAATTCTAATTAATTATTCATAACGGATTTTTTTGTTTAAAAGTCTAATGGCTCCCCTTTTTACATTGACTATGAGTCAGAAATAAAGTGAATTGATAGATATTGAAGCATACTGAGAAGCCCGGTGGGAATCTGTGTGATAATGCCCCCATTAACTCATTCTGCAACAATGCACAACAGCCAACTTTTAGTATGCATGCTGCAGCAGAACTGGCAGCCATATGTCTCAGCTCTGGGCTGGAAGCCCATCCAATTTATTAGCTTGTGGTTAAGAAGGAAATGTGCCCATTGCCCAATGAAAAGAAAAATGTGTGTCCTCAAGTTGCAGACCCTGACAAAACAATGCTGAAACAGGAAAATTAAGATCAGGCACAAACACAAACACGCAGAGTTTTCTTACCTGCAGGGCAGCAAACATCATCATTTCCTCCTCCGTGCACTCAATTTCCTCCAACAGGATAGCCCACTTGGCCTGTTCATAGAGCTGGTTCACTCGGATGGCATCATACTGTGGAGGCATACAAACAAACAGTAAAATGAACAAATGCTGTCTCACAGTCTGATACACACAGGACATCACTAGATCTGGTGAAGCAATAGTCACCAGAGTCATATGGTACAACATGGTCTCAACAATTGCCCCAAGTGACTGGAGGGTAATTGTTGTTGTACTGCTTTGTCTGCGGGACTTACCTTAGGGTTGAGATCAAAGAAACTGTGGTATTTAAACCTCAGCAGCAGCACCTCATTCTCCTTTACATCCTGCTCCATCAGAGACCTGGATGAGTCCAACCACCTGTACAGACAGTGAGTGCGGCTATTTAGAATATAATGTCTTTTAAAGCATTCTCTCTCCGAAAGAAATGCAGCCTCTGGCAACTGTTTTGATCAATAGCACAGCTCTAAAATATTCTACAATCCACCACAGTACTTCTGACTACAAGCAGTTTAACCAAACCACCAAACCACTAAGCAAAGTTCATCTCACCCCTGGTTGATTTTGGCTTTGTCCAGCAGGGACTGGGGCTTGTAGAGTTTCACCAGGATGTCTGGTGAGGAGATTGGCTGGCTGACAGCAAGGATGCTGGGATTGCCCTCAGACAAGGGGCTGTCCCCAAACCAGGCGGAGGTTGGCGACAGCGGGCTGCCATCCCTGGAGTCGTAGGTGGGGGTCATAGTCTTACTGTACAAGCCTGGACTGGAGTAGATGCTCCCTGAAAACACAAAGTCATCAGTTAGTTCTTGTAGCGCAAAAGGTCCAGAGAGAAAGGATATGATATACACAATGTCTTTTCCTTTTTATATACATTTTGCTTTAGAGAATTTCAATCTGTGCACATTCACAAATCGATCACTTAAAACACCACAAGGGAAAAAGGGTGAACACTTTTCAAAAAGCACACACACTTGCAGCCTAGCCAGGCCAGCTAGCGGTCAACAACACCATGTGACTACCAGCCCACACTTTGCAGATGAGTGGCTCCAACAATGTCCTCCTGCTGATGGCGGGATTGATGTGGATCAGCATGCAGATGATGCACTACATGATCAGGGTCACCCACTTATTCACAGTCAAAAAACCTGCAGGAATGCACTGCACACAGCAAACTACTGCACAACTTGCCACAGAGAGGAGAGGGGGAGCGCAGAGATGTGGGAGGATGCATGAATTACAAAAACATGTAAGTTTGGAAATAAAAATCCAAAACATAATTCAAAACTTAATTCAAACCTGCCTAAATATATTTTAAATGCTGATTTATCTCTATATTTACACTTTAGTTTTCCCATTAGTTTTTCAATTTTGGATTTTTTGGCTACAAACATAAGCAAGCCACCAAAGTGAAGCTGTTTGCATTTCCTGTTGGCTGGCCTTGCAGAGTATATTTGGCCCCACACCCCTCCATTCCCTCTCTCCCTCTGTAGGGCCTAGGTCAAGAAGCAACACTGGCTAAACCACTTAATCCCTTCTGAAACCAGGAAGTGGGCTTGGTTTGTGTTTGTGAGTGTGCACGTGTATGTTTGTGTTTGCGAACTGAGGTCATGAGAACAGGGTGAAGGGTATGGCCACCCGTGTCTTGTGGGGGAGGGTTTTATTCAGGGTTTCCTCCAAAGTTTTTCCCTAATGCTGAGTTCATCAGGTCAGGGAGAGTACTCCCATCTTCCCTAAGCTCTCTTCTGGAATCCCAAATATCCAGAGAAACCATGTATAGGTTGAAAGCGGGCAGCCCATTAGAAACACAACTAGGCCTCCTCCATCCTGTTTACTGACTCTCCAATACAGGCGAAAAGGCACAAAGAATGTTAACATGACTTGACTCCCTAATGCTCCCACACTGGGGATTTGTAGAAGGCTTAGATGGAAGGAGCTGGACCACCATGGGCTGTTAAGACTAGATGTAAACCATGACAGGGTTGACAATTAATGAAAGTGTCTCTGGTGAATTAAATTTTTACACATAGGTACTGTGTGGGCTATTGACTGTGGTGTGCATGTAGGATTATGGGCCAATAAGCAATATTATATCATATATCACTGTTCTGATTTCTGAACATCTATAAAATGTATAGCAAAAAAACAGATCAGCTATCCTGCCAAACAGTCAGCAGGCACGGTGAGCAGGCCTGGAGTAGCTGTAAGAAAAAGTGAGCTTCAAGCTAATTTCTAATGAGAGGCAAAGCCTTTACCATCATGTGACCATTCAAATCAGCTGACTTCCTCTAGAGGAGCAGTCACGTGGCTCGGCTGCTAGTCCCAAAGGTTACAGATGTAATGTGACCTCAACACTCCAGCTGTGGGGGCTGGAGGGTTGGGAGGAAGGGGGAGGCAAGGGTGAGGAAGCAGTGCTGAAGAGTAAAGGACAGAGGAAGAGGAAAGCTTACCTTTGACAGGTCCGATGTATATTACCTCAGAGGCTAGGATGAAAAGAGAAAGAGTAAGAGAAAGAAAAGACAGGAATGGAGTGGAGGGAAGAAGCGGAATGGGAAACAACATCAAGTGGACAGATTTAAGATACAGAGAACTCCAAAAGGACAGGAGGAAACAGAGGAGAAAAGACAAAAATAAAGAAATACAAGAATGAGGAGATCCGTGGCGTTTCCACGGGAACTGCCAACCGCTAGCCTCAGAGTGGATGACTCAGTTTACCCTCTTTGCAGAGGGAGATCACCCTGGCATGACTGTGAGGTTCTGTCGTTTCCATCCACCCATTCATAGCCATCCAACACAGCACTACTGATTGAAAACCCAGGCAAGGCGTTGGTCAGCGTGACCCTGCCCAGCATGTATAATGTGCAGCACAAATATAAAGTTCTCTCTCTCTCTGGGGATGTCATTCTCCATGCTGACAGGACAGATAATTAGATACAAAAGGCACGTCAAGATGTGGGCCCAGACCGACCCGGAGAACTGGTATCATGGGCAACATCATGGCTCTCAGTCTGAGTCACAACAACAACTGAGGATTAGTAACATGGTTTTTTGTACCAAAATGACCAGGTCTAGAGGATGCGTGTGCAGACGGACATGGGACATGGGAGTTTCCTACATTTAAAGATGGAGATTGAGGTTTTGGAAAAGGATTGCCAGTCTTTAAGTGGAAATAATTGGTCATGTACATCTTATGACCTTAGTGTTCACCATCCACCCATGTCATTTGCCTGAGGTCAGTGTCACCTCACTGTACAGTACACATACTTTATACTGTATGCATCCAACTACTATATAATTACATTGAATTTAAGAAAGTTATTTATTTGTTTTTCCAGAATTGTAAAGTTATTAAAAAGATGGTGAGGCAAAGGCAAAAGGCCCTTTCTTTAAATATGGTAGAAAATATAATTAAGGTTGCAACTAATGATTATTTTCAAATCAATCTATTTATTATTTGTTGATTAATCATTTGGTAATATTCACATCTGAGAAGCTGAATCTCATGATTTTTTAAAACATTACCCGTTTGGAAAATTGTTGAAAAAATTTCATCATCAAAGTTTTTGCAGATAAATTTTCTGTTGATCAACTGATCAATCAACTAATCACTACAGCTCTAGATATTACAAAAGTAATTGTGGAAGTATTTTTCTTTGATCAGAGTAGTTAAGGTCGTGGTGAGCTGCAGTGAGCCCTACTCTCTTTGTCCCCAAGGTGGTGTGGACTATACAGGAGCATTTGGCTTCACAGGGGACGTCTGTGATTCTGATTGCATCGCTGCCTCTCTGAAGAGCCTTGTGATTCCTATCAGAAGAACTGGGCTGAGAGACCAGCCCTTCCCCACAAGGGACGAAATAACGCCTTACAACTTGGCCATGAAATACACCCTCTGACTGTAACATGTGATCTGGTAGGGAGGAGGACAGGAAGTCTGTGTGTGTGTGTGTGTGTGTGTGTGTGTGTGTGTGTGTGTGTGTGTGTGTGTGTGTGTATACTCACTACTGGGACACACAGTGACAGTGGTGACAGTAAACAGATTCTGCACATTCCTGTTGAAACTCTGTTTTTCTGCACCACCTATTCATGTGACCACAGTCGCCCAGAGTGAACAAAATGTATCTACACCAGAGGCATCAACGCCGCACACCCTTGAAATGTAATGATGCAACTTTGGGTGTGAGTATCATGTGCTGTGTCCATAAAAACTGAGCTATAATAAACAGTACTGCTTTATTTGCATCTGAATTTTCTACTACTCATATTTCTTTACATGGGCATATACAGCAAACCAAATCTGCATGTCAGCAGAATTCGTTCTTCTTGACTCCAGGAATTGTGATGGTTCATCAAGTTCACAATAATTGTTCAGGCCTCTTTCCACTCACGTGAGTGTTTATATGCATGTTGAGCTGAGTCTAAGGAGAAAGCAGACAGACTCAAGGCCAGAGCAGAAGAGACTCAAACCGCACAAAGACTCCCATTCACCCTGTCTCATAGTGTTAGCAGTTTTGCTTAATGCTAACTCTGTGACAGCGGCATACCCTGTTTTGTTCTGCTCCTCCCTGCTCACATGGTTGTAACTCTCCCATCACTGGCAGAAGGAGGGAGGAGGGCCAGTATATCTGCAGTCGTGTAGCCTGGTTTGGGTTTAAAATGGCAGCGTGACCAACTATGTGTGGAATCTGAACCATTCTTCGTCCTCCCTGCCAAGGAACTGAGACCAGGCCTGTAGATCCCAAGCAGGCCTCAAACTCACACATTCATATTTGGTCATTAGAAGCAGGGTACAGCAATCTGGAGTTATCTTAGTGGTTTCTGAACCACAAGTGCAATCAGACACAAAAAAGAATGAAGGACGCTCCATAACAGCCAGTGGAACCTGTTATTCAACCTGCTGCTTGAGGGAAATGAGATGATAACTTTTCAAACTGAAATACAAAAAAATGAAACCCAAAGCACTGCAGCTACTTCAAAGTCAACCTGAACCTAAAAAACTGAATGCATCGACTCAGGTTTGTAAAAACCCATTCATCTCATCAGTTAAAGACGTGAAGTGCAGAATTTGCATGTGTCTCATATTTTAGACTTTAGACTATTTCCTAAATTTGCTGTAAATTTTGTGCTTCCATTCTATTTTCTGACGTGAATAATTCTGCTGGAAAATACAAGTGTTTTGAAGCTGCACGTGCTTAATTTCCATATACGAGTTACTTTCCATCAGCTCACCTGATCCAGGAGTTAACAGTGGACCCTCAAGCTCAAGATCATCCTCCTCTGCCTCCTCCAACTTTTTCTTCTTCTTCTTGGGATCACGGGGCTTACGCAGTAGAGATAGCTCCTCTGGGTGGCGGATATCTAGAGGGAGAGAGAGAAAGAGAGTTCACTTGACATCATATAAACATAACCTTGACTACCAACGAACCCAAGGCAATCAGGACACAAAGTTGGTCTGCTTTCGATGTCAAAAAGTTACAAAAAACATTCTGTAATTTGCATTTTGTTCAACTACAGGCTTCAAATAAATCACATGACCTCTTGTACAGGACACAAAAATGTGTAAAAATGTGCAAGTGAATATCAGGATGCGAAGGCAACTTAAACTGAAAAAAGTTGAGACGCAAAAAGGGGGAAGGAGTAAGAGAAAGCAAAGGGACGGAGGAGATGGGGAAGAGCTGTAAACAGCTGTACACAAGATGAGTGGAAAATTGCAAATCCCCTTTCCAGGGACCCCATCAAATCTTGCTTTAACTGTATCCAATCCCCAAGTGAGACAGAGCTGTCACAACCTCTATCTCTCTCTTCCCCTCCTTCCGCTGACTATTCCTCTCACACGTATGAAACCAGAATGCAGTTGCTGTTGGTGAGCAACAAACAGAAAAACATAATCCCTGTAGATACTCAGACACTACAAATGAAATAAACAAGCACATCCTAACTCTGTGTGTGTGTGTGTGTGTGTGTGTGTGTGTGTAAATGGAAGAGTTGTGTGCAAGATCCCAATCAGACAGTAAGACACTGCACTGAGTATAATGACTAAAACAGAGCAGCCTTCCCCCCCAGCTTCTCTCCCAACTATTCCGTTCTTCCCTTGGGCTTGGAGGCCAGGGAACCATCACTCAGCACCAGCAATGATCTTTTAAGATGGGCTTGGGATGGTTCTGATCTAGTGGGTGAGACGGCCAGGATATGTCAGGACAAGAATAGATGGAGCTAGTCTAGAAGCAAGCACATCTGGATCCTCAGCTGGATTTGGTTTTGTCAAGGATTCCATATAAATTAAGGAGAGTTCATATTTGAGAGACTTATTTTATTATTTTCACTTTGTTTTGCGCAGAACTGTTATGAAAAATATTCATTTTCTCATATCTGTTGAAATAAGTCTCTCATAATTTTTAAAGACGAGGGATTGGAAAGGTGTTGCAGACTGATTGAGGAGGTTGCTGAGGGCGCAGGGGAAAGCACGAGTATAAGGGGAGAGAGAACGTCTTGGCTTGGTGAGAAAGCTTGTTTGGTTTGTGTAACTAAAGCAAAAGCATTCCAGGAGTTTTAAGAACTACCAGATGGGAGCTCACCCTCTCTTTCTCTCTCGCTGCCTCCCCTCCTCCCTTATTCTCGCTCGACTGCAGTGGTGGAGCACAATCCCTGTGCCCTTATACAGCCATGTGAGTTGCAGGCGTGCTGCCGAGCTTTAACCCCACTGAGCTGTGCAAAAGGGCCAACACACACAGTATTACACTGCGTACATACGTAGGACTCTGTCTCTTGGTGAGGCATTGCAGAGGCATGTGGCATTTTACTACGAAGTCATTTTAATTGTTCATCCTCATTGTCATCACTGGAAATTTATCCATAGGGGAATTACTAGCCATCTACTGAACAATACCAATCTGATAAACAATAGTAAATGTGGCATTGTTACTTACTAACACAGATATGAGACAGAATGAATATTATAACCCTCTATAGATCAAATGTGTGAATCAAAGGCAGAGATTTTGGTCACAAAATCTTTTCTAAACCATTACGTAATGTGGTAAAAATCTGTTTTCTGTGACAGGTTTAGGGTTCATTATAAGTGGAGAAAATAAAAACATAAATTCCTGTAAAGGCGATATTTTAGACCCCTTTACTGAATTGCTATGCCTGCGTGGGAAATGGGTGGGTGAGGTAAATAAATTGACAGACATGCTTTTTTCATCACCTCAAGGGAGTGGAGGTGTAGCAGATATGCTGATACACTATAAATACCATCAAAAACATAGAGATAAAGAGGACGAAAGCAGGCTAAGAGGAAAATACAAAAAATCGCTCCACTAGTATTTTTCAGACAGGCGAGCGTTACAGTCCATTTCTGCTGACATACTTAGTTGAGTGTTGAATTGTATGTTTACAGTGATAATTTAAGAATCATGATCTGGTGGGAAAGATTGCTCCTACACTCACCGCATACTTGTGGCTACTGTCAGGATGAAGGGTGAGTGACGCTTAGAGTGCTTACAAAAGCTTGGTTGAGTTCCATGAGCAGAAATGACACCTTAGACAATAAGACCCCAATCTTCTATCCTGCAGACTTGTGGCAGTAACCAGGCCTAGAGCCAGAGGGGTTGACTGAGAGCCAGCTGGGCTTCCAAGACCTACTCCTTGGAACACATGATTCACTGCAGTGAGTAAGGCCAGCCACAGAAGAATCACAAACACCGTCACAGTCTAATTTTATAGCACTAAAGTTTACAGTACAAACAGATGGAGACCCTACATGGACAAAAAAATTAAAGAAGACTGATTTCACCTTCTGTTTTCCCCTATTCTCCAATCACTGTTATGAAGGGGTACTCATGGATTGATCAATACTCTGGAACATTAAATAAAGCATTTGTTCCAGGGAAGACTAATTAAACCAGGGGTAAGAGATTACTCACCAACAGTCGCAGTCCAAAGGAAAAGAGATTCCACATGCTCTGGATGTTTAAAAAATTTAGCGAATGATAAGTGCAGTGACGTTAGATTTTAGGTATCTGAAGCGACTCAAATGATGCTGTAACTCAATTCAATTGCATGAGAGACACAAATAGATCATATTTTTTACTCTGACTTCAAAAAGGTGCTATACCTAAGTATTTTAGTTTACAACAATCAAAAATTAACTAAACTTTTCAACAGAATATGAGGAAAGAACAGTTTTGATGTTATGTCAAAGACGTCTAAGTGCTATGTTGCAGAGATCCTGGCTACTGAATTTATCTTCAAGGACAAACAAAACCTATCGATGTTAATGGCTTGGGAGTTGCCTAAGGGTGTTTTCTTAATCTATCAGACAGGAGGCTAAATAGGTGCTAAATGGCCACTCAAAAAGGATAATAATGCCATTTAATTTGGAGTTGGGGCTGAGGCCACACAGCACTCCTCCTGTGTTATGACAACGCAGGCCAGTCAAGCAGACCACCGGTGAATGGGCCATAAATCTGTTGGACCAAAACGATGAAGCAACAGCCCCTCACAAATTCAGAAAGGTGTCCGGAGGACAAAGCGCCCTGACCAAACACTTCACTGCAATATGCCTTCTCAACTGTCAAGTTCTGACTCATCCTCCTGTGCTTGACATCAATCCTCTCAGTCACTTTTCTTTCCTGCCTGGTCATCAAGGTCTACCTCCATTTATTTGACTCATTCTAATGTTTCAGAGAAGTGCTGACGAAAGTTACAGTATTGTTGCTGCCTCCAGACAATACTATTGTGTCTTCGTTTCCCCACATATGGTATTAAAGAAGTGCTTACTAAAAAAAAAACACACACACACACACATACATATAAGTGGAGCAGCCTGATACTTGTTACCCTGACATGGTGGTTTGCTAAGAGCAGCAGCCTCATTTTGTACCGCCTCAGGCTCCCAGGTCCACAGTCATGTGCTAGTCAGTCGTGAAGAGTACATTTTGTGAGCTGGTTCACAGGAAGAGTAAACTAGCCTCCTCTTAGAGGGAGGAAGTGGCTGCCTGTGTTTAGTGTGTTGGAAGTGAGTCTAAGTTGTCTAGATGAGACAAGCTCATGTCTGACTAAGACTATTCACTGGTAAAATTACTCTTTACAAAAGCCAGAAGAACCTAGACTATAAATGGAGTTTTTACGATTCTGAAACTAGTATAGGAAATGCCTCCAATGCTGCCTAAAATACTGGATCAGGTATTAGTGGGCATGCAAGTTTATGCACCGATCTGGTAACACATAATGTACTGATAAACTTTATAGTTTCACACCCAGATAAAACAGCAGTCTTCCTGGAAATCAAATCTTCTTTGCAACTCTAAAACAGAAGCCTAAACAGGAAGTTGTTCTGAGACACTGGTAACTGCCGTTATAGAGCAGCAAAGAAGAATTGATTTCTGGTAAACAGTGTGATGTTAGCCATTGGCCGAGGTCACTAATAGGCCGGCCGCGATGTGGGTCCAGACCCAGATTCTGTTCGATAACCGAAAATCATTAATGACTAAATGATCATAAAAAGAAAAATCAATATAATACTAATGAAAGTAATTGTTGGTTGAAACCCAACAGAATTTCTACAGCATACAAACTGGCACCACAACACAACAAACTCCATATCTGACATGATCTACAGACATTAAAAAGGCACACAAACGTGGGCTCAAAAATTTTATCCTGCAACTAAAAGTGGAAAATCCCTAATGCTTTGACTTCGCTATCAAGTAAGCAGTGCAGCACAGGATGTAAGAGCTGCCAAATGGAATCAGAGGTCAAAACAGGAGTGGAACTGAGTGATTTTCATCTATCACAGTACATCGACCTTTTGCTGAGTCCTCCTCATTCCCAGCCAGCCCACATGGACTGTGCCTGTCAGGACACAGCTGCTATGGACATGGGAGAAGTACAGCGGTGATAATTGGTTTTATATTTTTTAACTTGGGAGTGTTATGTTGATTTTCTATGCTTTGCCCCTGTATAGGGCGCTCACTGTCAGAGTTTGAGTTGGGCTAAAGAGAATGAAAAACAGACAAGATAGAAAGTGTGAGGTAAAAACATACTGTGTGTTATAAAATAACACTCCTGTAAGCATAATATCATTCAAAAATGTACAGCATAATAATGAAAACAAACTATGGAGTGGGTGGGGATAAAAACAGCCAAATACTACACTGGAGGACTGAATTCAGAACTTGTTTTGGATCAGGAAATAAGTTGCATGACCAACTGACAAGACGTGCCAGAGCAAAAAACGACTCCAAGTAAATTAGTATGATATCAAGAACTGGAGCCAATGCTTAGCAGCTCATCATTGAAAAAATCTTAACTGTCTTTCCGTATCTCTGCCCCTCCCATTCTGCTGTCTGGAGCAAAGGCCGGCCGGTTGGATAAAGCCTCGTCTCTTCCTGTCCCCTCTGATTCTCTGTGCTGTGCAGCTCACAGGCAGTCAGCAGAAAATGTGCACAGGAAACTGTAAAACTCAAAGTTGTCCAGATAACAAAAAATGAAATGCTTCCAGGTCAGACCAGCTGTTACTCAGCTCAGTCAGCTGTCACGCCCTCAGTTACAGTTCAGAACTTCCCCACTGTCCATTAAGTTCTGCTTTTTACAAGCTATTCAAATGCAACAGTAGAAGCACATCATACAGAGTGGGCCTTTACAGCCACCGTACATCTTGCAACATCATGGCATCTACTATGTCAGCCAAAAGCAATTTGTCCTGATTTCTGCAAAGCTGAAATATATTTATTAGAGAAGCAGCAGACATATCCTGAACCAGGCCTGGCTGAGGGAAAGGCTACAGGCCAGTTTCTCCCCTGTCTCCTGCCACTGCTTTCAAAAACACCTCTTTGTATATTTACCCTCAATAAAACTTGCTCTTTGTTCTTGTTCATTCATTAAGATGCCTCAGCCTTTTAAAAAAAATAAAATGCAAGATAAAATTAAAAACAAGGTTGAGTGCTACCTGTAGAAGCCAATAAAAACAGTAGTGATTCCAATGATCCTGTCTGCTGCACTCAGTCCAGTGATAAAGTCACAACAGGTGTGCAAAGACCCTGCCTGATGGAAGGATTTATATGGATGGTGGTTCTCCAAACATGCAAACCCCCCTGCAGACAGTGACTGTGAGTCAGGGGCAAGTGGTGAGATCTGAGCCTAGGAAAAGTGGCTGTTAGCAGGTCAGGGTCACCGGGGTCCAGTGTGTGACCTGTGACATGTCTCTGACAGGACAGTGTGGTGCCAATCATGGAAAATATCAATAGTGTGTGAGTGTGTGTGTGTGTGTGAGACCCTTGGGTATTACTTACACCCAGGGGGACAGTTAAATTGGGAAGTGTTATTAGCAGAAGAGATAGTAGGTAAGCCAGACAGTGAGCAAGAGTATGAGTTATTTACGTGTACATGAATCTGTACTTTGGTGTGTGCTTGTGTTACAAGCCTGAGACGGATTGATAATCTCTGTTTACCAAACATTACTGTAAGACCGATGGAGCCCACGTTCCAAGGACACAACTCCAGAGTTAACAGTGGACTACCAGTCAGGAGACGTGACTCTGGTACACAGAGCTCAGAGTGTGTTTAATAAACACGACAAATTGCCATGGATAAAAACAAAGTGAGAGGAAGGACATGATTAGCTCAGTTTGATGAAGAACATTTCCAGAACCTTTCCAAAAATATCATTTGGAAGTTTTTGGTTGAGCAGGGTGTGCTACTTCAGTAGGACTGGACTCACCGTTCTACACACAAAAGGAGTTTTATTCCCGTAACTCATCGCCAATCAGTCACACCTCATCCCACATTTACTTCATGACTGTTTTCCACATCACCACTAAAAATATGAATGCTGCTCTGCCTGCTGTCCTGTAAATGAGTCCTTTGCTCCACTTACTGAAAGTTTTGCAGATGTCGGAAACTGCCTTGAAGACGCGGTCCGAGAAGTTGACTTTGACCTTCATATGCTTCATGTTGGGCAGCTGGAGGCGCAGGAGCTTGTGCTGCGGCGTGAAGAGCAGCCTGGCGTCAGCTTGGATGCCATACTTGTCCAATGTCCAGTGGGTTTTCAACAGCCATGTCTTCTTCTTCTCCCACCACAAAGCATGGTCTGACCAGTCCTTTTTCACATCTAAGGAGGGGAAGAAAAGAGAAGAGGGGATGAGTTTTACAAAGAACTGCAGAGATGCAAATGAAAACACAGCAAAGCCTTATGTAGTTTTATATATTATTATATATTTGCATCACTTGTCTCAACAAGGTGAAGATACTGTTGACAAGGGGAAAGTGTAACCACAGCACTCAGCCTGTATCGATCTCACTATTCCGACCTAAGCTCACCACATTTGTCCCTCCAGGGCACGGGGGGTGACATTTAGGGTGAAGGGGGGAGTCCAGAAAAGGTTTGCACTGGGGCGGTGAAGTCAAAGTGAGAAGGAGGAGACAAGTGAGTGTGTGAAAGATATGGCTGTTTGTATGACACTGTGGGGATATCAGGTTCATACCTCCCTCTTTGTTCCAAAATCTCACTGTGATCCCTCTAAAGCAGATACAAGTCACCCAAAACCCCACATAGCTCCCAGGCTTTCGCTCCGCAGGGGCTCAGCACAATGGGGATGGACCTGTGGTCTCATGGTGTGTGTGTCTGACTTCAAGGGTAAAGGTGAAAACCGCAGGGATTTAAGGGAACTCAAAGCAGCTGTTTTGCAGATCACCTTGCTCTGGTTTCTATACCAACAGCATTGTCATTGGGCTGAAGTTGTGTATATGAGCTGTAAGTCACTTCAAAGCTAAAAGGTAAAAGTGAAGCATGAGAATTCCTCTTCATCCATGTCATATTTATTTATCCCTCTAATGGCAAACATTCACAAAATAGCCAAGTATGTTAAGCTAGAGTAAGTCAACATGAATGGCAGGCCAGCTGGCTCGAGAACAGACTTCTTCGCTGTTTACATGCACCACATGCTGTGCGTATGTTGCGTTATGTTCAAGTTTAAAATATAATCGCCTTTTTAGCAGAGTATGATAGTTGACATGGAGTGAACAGGCCTATAGTTTTATATTTCCAGATGTCCCCCCTGAATAGTGATGTCATTACTCTAGCATTAGTCCAGGAAGGCACTTCCCAGAGCGGTGTCTCATTTCCTCCACCCACGTAGCCCTTCATCGTTTCTCCAGCCTATCCTCTGTCTCTGTCTCTCTCTCCCCTCTCACTGAGTCAGTGTCCAGACACAGACGTGGGTTTGCTCAGTCACCCTTTAATCAAAGCATTCGATCTTAACTGTCTCAACTCTTTGCATAGCCGTGTCAGTGTTTTCATCAAAGGCCTGACTGAGGAGAAAATGGTGCTTTGTATTGTCATAGCCCACTGTTAAATTTTCCAGTCAGCGAGACGACAAGTAGTTAGGTAGGTCCTATTTACATGTACCAACTCATATAGGTTCACATTTTTTTACAAATCTGTCTTGAAAGGAGAGGTGTTGACCTGGGAACTAATCATATCGAGCTGTACCGTACTGTTCTGAGCTCTGGCCTTGGACCTTCCTTGTCCTCACTTGGTACTGGTTCCTGTTTCTGACCCGCAATCTACTTGTGGACGTTTCAGTCATTGTACGGACTGACATGCATATGTGCACTTTCTCTATGAGCTGGCAGGGTGTCTGGTTTTATTTGATTCTACTCTGTTATGTGTATTTGTTTTCATGTGTGTATGTTGTAGAAAAAGTAAAATTTCATAAATGAAACTCATATATAAAAAGAAAAATATCTGTGCTTTAGGTTCAGGAATTACTGAAAAAAAAAAAAAAAAAAAAAAAAAAAAAAGAACAGACACGAGCTGCACTTTGTCCCCCATTAAGGAAACACATCTACTTTGTATTCAAGGCTGGTAGCACATTAGCTAAATGTGGCATCAACATATTACATCTATTTATTACATGAAGGAGGACACAGCTACTAATGGACATACTGAAGCCGTAATGGACTACAATTAATTTCTTATAAATACTGAGCAAACAGCAGTTACAGCAGTGGTTTGGTTTTAACATCATAATCTAACACTGACTGATGCTCATTGCTTCTGCTCACTCCGACAGGAAGATGATCAGCCATGTTAAAAAAAAAAAAAACAGGGGAATGATCTTGAATGTTACCCCATGGTGATCTCCTCCATATGTCAATCAAACTGCTTGGTGCCATGGTAACCTAAACCTTGAGTGGCCTTGTATTTCCATGCGCTGCTATTGTTTTCCCTGACCTGAACTTTACATAGGGTAGGGGCATTCATATGCATTGTTGACACTCTCCTGCTGATCCCGTCTAAAAGCTGAATGAATGGGATTAGCGGGTGATTGGGTGAAACAACAGATTGGCTGCTTTGAACCAGGAACCAAGACTCCTGTAAAGCACACTGGGATGAGGAAGAGATTACACTGGTGATTAAGATGGGGAGGAAAGTTTGAGAAGTAGAGTGCCTACCAGCATCTCAATGCGGATGCCACTGTGAAGGCCTAGGACTGTGTTGAACTGTGAGGATTGTTTGTCAAGCTGTTGGGTTTTATACTGTTTACTCCGACAGGCAAACACTTGAGTGAAAACATTCCAAGCTTTCTGTCTGAGACCCCTTGTGAGTTTCTTTCTCAGCAGGGGGTCTAGCTGTCATCGCTCCATTCTCATGCCTCAGCTGTGCAGAACACAACTTCACTGCTACCATCAGAGAAACTGCTCCCTTATGTGTACTGCAGCTATTAAAGGCTGAAATAATGAGAGGGAGTAAGGAGAGGAAAATTGAAAAAATAGACCTGAATGTATTTTCATAACTCTGCTCACAGTTTTTCCTTTTACAAACTTGTAATTTCTGGTGTCTGGGAGCAATGCTAAACAGCTAGCATTAACATTTGGCACTCCTGTCTTCACCACAGACCACGTTCTATAGCTACATCTTCATACTCAGCATGCATGACCACCATACAGTCTGTGGCAAGGCATGAATGCACGTCTTGGATGGTCTCAGTTACCCTCAACACACTCTCAATGGCCCCACTGCTCCACTGTTTCCTGTCACCGCCCACGACCAAAACCTTACTGGACATAGTCTTTCCTTCTGCTTGCTTGTGTCATTACACAGTGGTTCGATGTGTTGTGATTGGATGAAGGCAGCTCACGTAGGCGTCCATTGGGTTCGTTCAGCAACAAGGTGGTAACTCAATCCACAGAGACGGAGGGAGAGAGGCCCAATGGCATCTCCCAGCTAAAAATACAGCCTGCCAAGCCTGACGTAATGCAGCAGCATGAGAAGTGGGGGCCTAAGTAATTGGGTGCATTAAATGTGGACCCACAGCCCCTTAGTGGAGTGTGTGTGTGTGTGTGTGTGTGTGTGTGTGTGTGTGTGTGTGTGTGTGTGTGTGTGTGTATCTGCGCAAGAAGAGTCTGAAAGACAAGGGGAGGGGAAATAGAATGGGAAAACCATGTTTTATGACCTCTGCAGGACATGAAAGATGATACAGAGATTGTGTGTGTTGTGCATATGTGTGGGGGTTTGGGGACATATCGGAGGGGAGGGTGTTCTTAACCATCCATTAACTACATTAGTTCTGTGTGTTTGTGCGTGTGTGTGCTTTAACAAGCTAAATTAATCCATAAATTGTGTCAAACTGAGTTGTTTTCATTCACCACCATCACCGCCGCAGCTCTCGACCAAGACCGCTTCCTCTGCTTTGCGCACCAGATACCACAAACAGAAATATTGCTTTCAAAACATGTGGATTAATACTGCAATATTCTGAGAAGCAATTGCTGAGACGAAACATTAAATCCAGACTTCAAATGTTGTATTGTTGCAACAAAAATACATGGTTTGCAGGGCTCTGATTGGAATAATACAGGAAATTGAACTGTCCCTCCTTCCCACTCCTCCCCATCACTCCTCTTTACTCTCTCCATCCCTCCCCTTCTAGTCAGAGTATCTGTGGTGTTTACATTAGGAGACAGCTATGTTTATGGAGGCCTGACTGTGAGGGGGAGGGGACGGGATGGCAGAGGAGAGGATGAGAAAGAAGGAATAAGAGAAAGGGCATGAAAAGGAGAGGAGAGGAGGATGAGCAGAGGACTGGGAGTAAGGCACAGGAGGAAATTAAAACAAAAATCTACATGCAAAAAAAAAAAAAAATAATAATGTAAATGCATAGCATCTACAAATTGTATCTCCTCCATTAAAATGAAAGCTGTATTTACACAAATAGAATAAAAACAGAGAGTAAAGATTTCAGTACCCTAGTTTGCATCCACTTGTTGCTAACAACACATTTGACACACATATACACGCACACATATTTGATACCTGAACACACCCACCTATTTTTTGTTTTGTAAACATTACTTGGCTATTTTTCCATCAGAAATCTGTTGTTTATGTTGTTTCACATTTTATTTTGCTGGTCAATATTTTTCCATCTGTTGCAGAACAATATTATACTATATGTGATTTTGGAAATGCAGTGCTACATTTAGTCATATCATTAAAATCAAAACAGCTTCTCAGTAAAGTTTGAGTTTAATGACAAACAGAAAGACAGAAAGTGGAAAAATAAGTTTAAGTCACATGGATTTGTGTGTTGATTTGCTGACAATAAAAATGCTAATGATCAATGCTGACAAAAAAGGACATGCTGTGGTTATGTAATCAAAATGTAACACTGAGCTTTTGCACTAGAAGGAAAAAAAAAAAAAAAAAAAAAAAAACTTTGCTGTTCCATGTGCACTCAGTGCCTGATATTTTCTCCTTACACGGCTTTAACCAGCAAAGCTGTGACAGTCAGCTGATGCCTAAAGCAAAATTCAGGCTCATCTCCTGCATCAGTGATGGAGGTGATTTAAGAGAGGTCGCAGTTATAGGTTAGGACTTTCTCACTGCGTTTGCACAGTGAGCCTTTTTTCTAATAAGGTTTTTCATAAGCTGTCAGAGCCAAGCTGTTGCCGTCAGTGATAACCGTGGCCATGCAGTGCAAGGCTTTGTCATTTTCCACCATCAGCTGATAAAAACATTACAGCTGGGTGAGGCTGGTCATGCCGTTTCCTTGGTGACTCCTGAATGACGCGGCAGGAATAGTGGTGCAAGGCGACAACTTGTTTTCATACATAACAAAGACACAGAGCGACAGGTTTGTCAGTGTTATTCTCTCTCTCCCTCACACAGTTTAAACCCCTCTACAATGTGAAGGCCCTTCTCCTTCTGAATACATTCCACGTCTTATTCAGGTTGAAGGTTGGTATTGACAAGCATAGATACAGGAAGCAAGCACTGTCCTTAAATTAGATCTGTAACTGTAAATGGCCTTTAGGCACTCCCTTGCTCGTGCAGTCATGCTAGATAGTATCGACATCAGATACCCAACATGTATACAACAGCTTCGATAGAGAGATGATGACATCTCTTTAGCAGACATGAGATAAGAGTGTCCCACAGGTTTACAGTGGAAGATTGAAGTGATACAGCCCCTGGCTTGTGCGCAATACATTCATACATGTCAGAGACAGAAGAGCAGACAAACGTGTTTCTGGACTCGTGACAAATGATCCACAGATAATCAGCTACATCCAGAATTCATACTTACAATGCATCCATTACATCTATCTCTGTACAAATAAGATTGTGTAATACTGGCAACACACCATGTTGCCCAACTCTGACACCAGCAAAGGTGAAGCCGTAGACTAATGTGTTTATCTGTTCCAGCTCTTAGGTCCCTTAGGTATCCACAAACCAATACCATTTAAACTCAAGTGCTTTCCATTGACAGGCTGAGTTGAACAAGGTTAGCTGAGCTTATTTCACTCGAGTCAGTTATTATACAACAGCTCAGCTTCCTGCCAACAGTCCATCAAACCCAAACAGGCCATTCATCAAGGCATTAAATATGCAAGAAACATTGCCTTTAGACTCAGATTCTGCTAACAGGCAAATCCAGAACATTTCAAGCCGTCAAGCTTTACATGACAGACACATGCCGTTAAAGCTTTTTAGGCTGCAGAAATAAGAAACAAAGGTTCATCAATGTTGTTCTCTGTGTCAGTCATACACAGCTCACACAAGTCAAAGATCCTTTAAGGTCATGGCAGGACTAAAGGGAGTCAGGGGACATTGTGATGTGTTATTGATTTTATTGAGTGTACCGCCATTGCTTCCCACAAACAGACATAAACCAGTCTAAAACTGGATGAAATATTTTTAGGTAAGGTATGTCTGCGCACACACACACACACACACACACACACACACACACACACACACACACACACACACACACACACACACTTTGGCTGACAGACTCTACACCAGTGTAAGAAAATAGGCACTTTTCCACTGAGTGTAGTAAATCAGAAATCTTAAAAGGAAATTTAGGAGCATCCAGCCTGTTAGAGAAAGAAGAGAGTGCAACAGTACTGGCTTTGATGCATTAGGAGAGGCCAGGAGGGCCATTAGAGGAAACCTCCTTAGAGACATAGAGTTTGTATCCATTTGTGTCATAGTCCAAACACAGCAAAACAGTGGGGGTACTCCCCCTCCGCCCTGACACAGCTTTATACAATTAAGTGTTCAGGGACCCGGTGGAATAATGACATTACAAACTCTGGGTCTAAGATCAATGGAGCAGTTAGACAATATTCATCTGTCCTTCTATCCATGTATGCATCCTGCCAGACGTCCCCTTAAGACTCTGATAAGCCAACCCAGTGATGCATCTGTGAGTTCCACAGGAAGCTCGGTTGCTAGAAACCTTTAGCAGAACCAGCATGTTTAAGTGACACTTCTGAATACTTGAGGCTGATGAGCATGATTGCTATGGTTAGATATTTGCACAGTCTACAAGCAAAGTTGAAACAATTAGCTGATTTATCAAGTAATGAAGGAACAGACCATTCTGATCATCAATTGACCATTTTCAAATTAAAACACTAAAAGATTTCTAGTTAAAGCTTTTTAAATTGTGAAAATTTGCAGATTTTTTCTGGTTCATTTTAATATAAATTTGACTATTAGTCATACAAAATAAGCAATTTAAAGACATCATCTTCAGCTCTGATGACATGTGACAGTCAGTTTCACTAAGTCAGTTTCTTTTCTTTCTTTTTTTTTTTTTTTTTTTACATTTTTCTAACAAATGAACCTGCAGAGAAAACAAGAAAATGATATGAGTGGGAAACAGTTAAACTGCCATGTTAATCATGTATAAATGTTAAGAGTGAGAGAGCTGTAATTAAATTATTTCCACAATGTATGCTCAGTCAGAACTGCCCTATTAAAACTATTGGATATGAAAACAAACACCCCTCTTGCTGTTTTGCTCTGTAAAAAGGGAGAGAACAGAGAGGTGGGGACAGGTTTAAATGAATGAAATGTGGGCTGAGAACCTAAACAAAAAACTCCAGATCAGTTTACTCCATTGACACACAGGTGTGTGTGTGGTGTTACAACAACAATGTGCTGCTCTAACATTTCCTTCCACTGGATCTACTGTGCTGCCTACCACTACAGGAAGGCAAGAGGAACGAAAAGCAGCAGGCTTCAGATTCCCAGAGGAGTCATGAAAGTTTGTTCCGCTGCATGTTTAAAATGCCAAACATAGCAAATGAAATCATCCTTAACAAGCACAGTGATCTACCAAGAAAGTGGACAAACAGTGAAAGCTATGGAAAACAAAGATATTTCGAACATGAAAATCTGATCACGCTGTACTTTTTATATTTAAAATCTGGAAAGTGGCAATAATCTACCCTGCCAACTACCCTGTTCAGATCATGCAACATGTGATATTTAGAGCATTAAGCAGCTGATACTGTTCCCACATGACCCTTCATGAAGGGAGTGCATCAAAACCAACAGCTGTCAAAGTTTAGTTCAGTTTAAACAGAAACTCTTCCTTGTATCATGTGTAAGTAATTAACTTGGCAGCCCTGCACAAATTCACTACCACAGCTGGTGATCCTTACTTCACACCTACTCTATTAGAATGTCATGTTCGAAAAAAAATAAAGTAAAAACACGGCCATAAGTCAAGGTCTGGACATGTGGTCTCTTTATCTCATCTATATGCTAGCTAGGGTTGCAACTAACAATTATTTCCATTTTTGATTAACTGCAGATGATTTTTGTGATTAATCATTTGGGATATAAATGTCAGAAAGTGGTAAAAAATAAATAAATGTTACAATTTCATATAACCAAGGTTCATGTCTTCCAATAACTTGTTTTCAATTAATCAGAAAATTAATCAACTAATTGTTCTGCTCTGACTTTTTATTCAATCCACAGTTGTAGTCTGAATCAGAATAGTGAAAGGAAAAAATACATCTAGAACAGATCCGCCTGGGTGAACTAACTCTCCATATGGGAAAGAGTGTGTGTGTATGTAAATATATAGGCAAGGGGTCTATATATGATTACATGCCCAAGTCTGAGTACAGAAGAGAACAATCATTGCAGCATCTTGCTGGTGAAACAGGAAAGCTCTGGCCTGGGCAGGACCACTACTTAAGCTAACTACTTCCTGTCAGAGAGATTAGAGCGCAGAAGGATCACACAGGCTGCCAGGCCATTTCGCACTTCGTCATGCCAGACCTCTAGGATGGCTCCACATTCCCAATCAATGACTAATTACACATGGTGACGTATCTCAACTGTGTATCACAGGAGGATGGTATGAGTAGAGGGAAAGCGGTCATAGCCCCCTTATCAAGGAAATGTACTACTCTCCTGATGTGTGATATTGAAGGTAAAGATGTGAGAGGGCTGTTATTGATATGGTATCTAAGCTCTTCATCTCGCAGGTCTGATGACCCTCCTTTCCCCTCAGCCCAAGAGAATCATATCCTTCAAAAAAAAAATAAAAAATGCCATAAACACTGAGAGGGCAGGAAGGCGGGAATGAAAGGAAGGCAGAAGGGAGAAGGCGTACAAAAAAAGCCCAGAGGAAGTTCAGCATCCTGTGTTAAATCATGTCTGTTTCCTAATGAAATCTGCACTGCATTGTCAAAATGAAGCCATCTCCCCCTGGTCACCACAACCTCCAGCAAACAGCATCTTGGCATCTCAAAAAGGACACAGAATTCAAATAGGTGGCAAAGTGGAGCACTAGCTTGAAAACCAAAAAACAAATTTGCTCACAGGAAACACTGGAGTCACTTCTAAGGTAAATTCCGATTGAACATTATAACAATAACTGGTGTTTGCTTGCTGATGTTTTGACTCTAAACACAGGGTAGAAATGTACAACTAATGGTTAAGGTTAACATGACTGGCTGTAACAAAATTGAAATGAATGTGGGATGATGACATTCACAAAATCACTTGCGAAGTGAATATGTAGGTCATCGCAAATACAAAACACACATTTTGTGTCTGACATGCAGGGAAAGTTCTCTGCGGCTGGCTGGTGGTACTGAAGCCAAAAACTGCAGGCCCCTAACTGGAAACAACCACATGAACGATCAAGAGTCACACTAGACCAATTAGTTCAGTCAAGTTCTATTTATAGAACAATTAACAGTCAGCGTACATGAATCTGGTTCAGAAACCATGAGAAAGTGAACAATGTGCACTTTAATGTTTCCTTGTCTCCCTACGTGGCTGGGGGAGAGGATGGTGTCAAATACTCAGACATGGCAGCCAATTCTTCAAAGAAGTGAGACAAAAAAAAATCATAAAAATAGTTTCCACAAATATATTTAGATGAGGAAGGAGTAAGACAGGAGAAAGAGTCAGAGGGAGAAAGGAAAAGAGGGAGGGCTGACAGAGAGAGGGGGGGTGGTGGGGGGGTGGATGAAGCAGGCAGCAGAGAAGCCAGCAATGACGGCAGTGACCAGAGAACATCATGCCAAACCCTGGAAGTCATTTCCTGCTTCATCGAAGACTTTTATGGAATTCTAGCAGCGTGGCTAACGTCACCATGAAGAGAGGGACAGAAGGAAGAGAGAACGCTCCGGCCCTCCTCCTCGCTCCACACACCTCCCTCTCCCCTCTCCGTTTCCCTCCCATTTTCTCCTCAATCCAGTCCCTCTACCCTCAGCTGTCTTCATGAGGCTAAGCAGAGCCAATACAACCAGGCTGCCTCCAGGAGTGTAAGTGCAACATCATTCCCACCCAGAATTTACATTTAATAACATGCTACTCATTCCAAGACCTGTATCTTATGCACTTTTCACAGCTAGCTAAAATTCATTATCGTTATCCATATGCTTGACATATAACCAAGACACTGAAAAGCTGCCTTTACTACCTTTAGCACGTGCAAAGTAGCAGTGTATTTGACGGAAACACAGACAGTCCAAGCACTTACTGTAAGCCATAGTCCTAAAAGCTATGTAACTTGGGAACAATCCCTCTAAATCCAATAAAACTCACGCCAGCTAATGTTGTTTGTGAAATATTTGTTTTCCCTTCTAAATGGAACGATGTTTGCTTTTAGAGAGGAGGGCACCACTTTTGGAAAACATCAACAAAGTCAGAGAAAGCAGCAATGCTAGAAAACCGACAGAAGGATGAAAGGATTATAGGAGCGGGGGACCAGAGGGTGCTCAACCAGCTGGCTTTAAATACTAGCCTCCTGGAGAGCTGCGGGGGAAATGGAAGCATCGTTGGCTGCTGTGATCAATAGCTGAGTGCCTTCCTGGCATTTGTCTATTTAATCCATTATGGAGGGCCATCTGAGCCTACGATGTGGACGGGAGACCTGCAGCTCACAGGAAGAGCTGAATGATGGAAGCAGGATACATGTGGACGAGACACACCTACCGACCCGCACAGGCATGCTCAAGTGTGGAAACACATGCACAAATACTACTAATGAGAACATTGGTCATCGTGCAGGGGACAGCTGACGTCAACACATTTCGACACAAACGTATATTGCTTCTCAAAGCTACTACACGCAGATACAAAGCTCGACGGAAAAAAAACACCATACAACAAATGTTCATGATAGGAAATAAAAAATGGCACCGTCAGCCTTGTAGAAAGCAATTACTGAAGACAAGAGGTCCTTCGCTTTGGTGTGTAAGAGACAGAAAGAGAGGGGAAAGGACGGAGAGAGATTTGCCATTGCACAAGGATGTCCTCCCAATATGAGACTGACGCAGTGCCTGCCAAAACTCTGGTATCTACGTGTCCTTTCTCACATCACCATGTATATGTATGCGAGTTTGCACATACACAGTATCTATGTATAACCACCACATTCAAGCAATCAGCAAATCCAACAGCGGATATGTGACAGCACTTAAGAGGTGTTCAGTGAGGAGTGTGTCTGTCACCAGTGCAGTGAGAGCTGGGAGGGACAGAAGCAGGTTAATGACAAAAGAAAGACCTGAGGATTGTTCCCATAAAAGGATGTCACATGACAACAATTTACTTTGTATTTAATTTTATCTCATAATGGAATTTGCATAGATTGTTTTATCTCAAAACAAAAACTGTACACTAACACATTAATACATAGTGTGTTTTTTTTGTTTTAAGCTTTCCATTGACAAATCATGTTTAAGATGTTATTTATATCAGACTATCAAAAACATATGTACACTCTCTGTTTCTAGCACAAAATATCGTGTCTCACACTAATGCAGTACAGTCTCCTGCAGTGTGAGGCCATGTGGAAAACCCATGTTGTGGGTGGGTTAATGATTACAATGCAAAAACAACCTGTTGACTCAAGGTAGGAAGGAGATGGCAGTCAAATGAAATGTCCCCATACTCACTTTGTGAAACCGTTCAAGTGGTACAGACACACTTTCAAACATCCAGAGAGCAGTTTAATGTCACTGCAAGAGTTATTCTTCTGAGTATGGGGCTCTATTACCTTTGTACGCTAAATCAACTGCAGTACTCTGGCACAAAAACAGCCAACAACAAAAACTGGTCAACAAATCAAAATTATTGCCAAGCGGAGGATCTGAGGAATTCAAGCCCCCTGAATAATGATAAGTTGAAAAAAAAGTAATCAGCAAAATATCTGCATCCTTAAGAAAAGGAAAACTAGAAATTAGGAATGGTGAAAACAAAAGGAACACAATAAAGAGGGGTTGCATATCCCAAGTATGACATGATATAACTTGAATACAGTTAATGCTAGTTCAATTTCAATATTTTTTTTTTTACAATAAAAAGCCTTTACAAAGTTACTACACCGTTATCCCTCATTAGGCCGACTGTTATGACAGGCCAACCAAAGCAACAAAGACTTTATCCACACTACACCACAGTGAAGGTGTCATGTTAAGTAAAGTCATACCCTTCAACCAGACCTTAACAAAAAGCGTGAACACAACTCAAACAATGGATAAGGCCAGGTCTTGAGTGGAGTTGGGGCGGAAGGACCAATGAATTCATGTCGTCCCACTCGCGGCTGCAACACTGCACTCACGCAGCATAGATGCTGCTCAGCACAGACGACCACAGAGAACAAAGACCTCAATTATGTGGAGCTCTCACAGGAGAGCTAAAAACGGGACCATGGGCAGGGAATAAAACCTTGGAGCGCTGCAGGAATGCTGAGCATTCAAGCACCATTGACACACAACACACTGTCACTCCCAAATCGCACTGCCACCACTGCTGACCTTTCTCCAGCCTGCATGAAACAGGACAGTGTTCAAGTGACTGGAACAGAGGACTCTTATGCTTACTTGCCCCAAACTTGTCAAGTGCATAACTGCAGTTACAGAACGGTGCATGATACAGAGGGGGGAGGGCACCGTCTATGGTTTCTTTATACCTTGGGTAACTGACCCATATACACTGCTAACAAACTAACTAGCTAGCCAACAAAGAGGAACATTTACCTCTGTTTCAGCTGGTTCCAAGCAACAAATATCAAAGACAACAATATTCAACGTTCATACTCATTAATGCAGTTTAAAAAGTAGCAAACAAACAGCTTCCTTTTCTTCTTCAAAGTCAATAACATAGATTGTCCTTAAACGGATCCCCAATCTCTGATTTCATACATTTTCTCTCAGTGTCTTTGGCAAATTGCATTCTTTTGAGTTCCCAGCCATGAAAAACTGGAAAATGTCTGTTCTTAAAATTGGCAAGTATTCAGAAACAGTTTGTACTTTTGCTGTTTGCTTCGTGGAATCTAACTTCTAAAAATGGTTAAAAAAAAAAAAGGAGATATTTATTGCCCAAGGTATATGAACAGATAACACAAGTCAGCCATTAACACACACAGAAATTTTGCTATGGCAGAAATGGTGCTGGCTTGGAGGTCAAAGGAAAGAGCTATAATTACTGCCAACCAGCACCATTTCTACTGTATTACTAATGCAATGCACATTAAATCTCTAGACTCATGGCCATCCATATTCAAGCCTGTTTTCTAAAAACAAGCAGATTTGAAAAGCCGCCAAAAACTACTCTGGCTCCTGTGTGACAGCAGCATGCATGCATACCTAGTTTCTCCACAAGTTTGAGCATGACTCCGCCGATGTGGATTTCCCCAGTGACCCTCAGCGACACGTCCCTGTGGAGGTCAGTGACATGCATCTTCAGTTCCCATGTCCCGTCGGCGTAGCAGCCATCGGGCATCCGGATCCCGTCCAGCGCCATCCTGCCAACAGACCCACAGTCAGGAGGGAGAAGGTCCAGTTAAACTTCTGTCACAAACCTTTTGACCCTCTGGAAAGGCATAAATGTGGTACAAAGCCCATGTATGCCAGGCCTTCTTTGCATACATGGCATGTATCCCTCTACACCAGTACATTTGTGGGAAATTGTATGTTTACACTCTACTGCCTTAACAGTATATGACAGACTGAGGGGTTACATTGCTGATTAAGAGTACATTAAAAAATTAGATTACTTCATAAAGTGAGGCACTGCTTTAGAGTAAACAAACAAATGGTATGAAGTGGACTGGGCACCACACACGTGTGCTATGCCATTAAAATAGTGCTCATACATAAAAGCATCAATATTTTCAAACACTATGAGAAGGTCTATGGCTGATAATATTACAACAGAAATAGATTTGTCTTCCATCAGAGATTTTCCATACCATCATGCCATACTAATTGAAGCCCATATGGCTGTGTGGGGCACTACAGTGAGTTCACTAATAATGGTTGATACTACTCAACCTGAGAAAACCTTTTGTAATATCTTCTGTTGCTGTGGTCGAGCTTTCCAAAGTCTGACAAAGTAACTCTGATGGTGTTAGTGATGTCATCTCGGCTTGGACTACAGATTTATATGAGAGAGCCTAATGTCATAGGCATGAAGCAGGCACAAAATGTTTCTGAATTATTTTTTAAAACCTGTCTCTTCCAAGTCACTTAACTTAATGGAAGTATAACATTAAATCTCTGGAGTGGCCTTTTAATATTACCAAGTGTAGTTGGTCACTGTAAGAGTGCAAGTCATTGGAGGCAATATTGGAAATTACTATGAAATCAGTGTAATTAAGTTTCGTGATGTGTCAGGCATTCAGTTCACTGCAAACAGACATTTCCATCTGGTAACTGCATCCATAAACCATTTTCAATTGATCTTCCATTGATAAATTGTTATATACTAATATTATCTTATACAATTTGAGTGTTTTATTGATATCGTCCATTCCTGACAAGGTTTATCCTTCATTCAGAGAATTTTTCCTTCTAATACTTATACTCTGCTGCTGATTCAGTGCCATTTTTAATACAGAACCTATGCTTATCATGTCATTTTCATTGTGTAAAGGTAGAAAAGTAAATGGTAACCTACTTCTTCCAGCACTGGCACACTGTTATGACAATACTAGAGAGGTAACAGCTAAGGTAACTTAGCTCAATGATGACCCTCAAGGATGATTTAGGAAGGGATGAAGAAGAACAAAATCTGAAAATATATACAGGCTACTGTTTTCCCATCACTGTGCCTCTCTCCTTGTCGTTTCAGGAAATAAGACGGACTCTGTCGTGTGAAGTCGATGGTATAACAAAAAAAAAGAAAAAAGTTATACCACAGTCTATCTGTCATTATTTGATCTGAGGGCGTCCAGTAGACAGTAGCCTAACGATCAAAACAGCCGTCTAATCAATAAACACGACAGAACAAAGGCTATAGACCCGCGGCTACAAGTTCAACAAGGACCTTTGCCACTTATTACCTCCGCAAATGTGGCGGTTCACCTGTTAAAAGTAACGGTAAAGGCACTCTTACAAATAGACTGAGGGGTTAATTATGTAAGCAGAGTCCGTACAACAACTCCCCGGCTGCATGCACATACTCAGTCGGTCATTACCTTTACTAAAAAAGTGTCTAAAAGCAAACAAGCCGCTAAAAATGTGCGAAAAGTTGTTAACGGAAGCGTATGTTAAGTGTAGCAGAAGCGGTACGACACACAATAAAACCGTTTTCATATTTCATAGCGGCGACCGAGCAGGGCTTTGAGGACGAACATTTAAATCTGTGTACTCACCTTCACAAAGACGAAAAAACACTAAAGCAGTCGACTACGCGGTACAGAACAAGTTCCCCCTCTTTAAATCATGTATAAAGTCTTTTTAGGTGATAAAAACAGAGAGAAATCCCCGAAGAACTCGCTGAAGAAGTGAAGTATCCCAAACAGTTTTCCCGCAGGCTTCGGCTTAATGGAGTCCAGCCGTCCCTCTTTCTCCCTCCCTCTTTTCCAGCAGCAGATAACGTCACTTCTCCAGTCCTACTTTTCCTTTCATACTGGGAGCCTCACTGGTCGCCCACTAGTCCCCCCTGTCACCTCACACACACACACACACACACACACACACACACACACACACACACACACACACACACAGAGTGAATTGAAGGTTAATTCTCCCTTTTGACCTGTTTTATGCATCAGAGGGACATTTGTAGAGATATTATTTTCTGTTTCTACTTATTTCTACTTTCTATTTATATTTTTAACTACTTCACATATAGTTTAAACAACACAATCACATAATTTTATCATTTGATCTAATATTACAACTCATTCTGGAGCATAACTAGCGAGAACAGATGCAGTAATAAGTCATACAAAGTACAATACTTACCTCTGACATGATTTTAAAAACTAATTGGCTAATTTTCTATTGCTGTAATTTACTAAGGAGAAGAAAAACAACAATGTAGGTATTAATGTGATGCTAGTCTTTGTAAAATAGCAATGGAAATAATAATTACTCTCAGCTACATGTAAATATGAACAGATTAAGGCAGGCGTGCATTTGTATATGTGTTTTATCACAGATTCCACAGTAAAGAACTCAACAGTTTATGACAGGGATAATGGACATGACCTTAAAATCTCAAGCTGCCTTTTATGGCAATAAAACCACTGAGCCTTGAAGCAGCATTCAAGGACCTTTGGGTCTTTAGTCTCAAGTGTAACAGCACAAAATAACAAAAAATTTCGTTTTTGTCACTTTTACACGTTTTAATAACTGAAAGAAAATAGTTTCTCCAAAATCCCCCTGGTGGAAAACTGGGGCTTACTTTTATTCCTGACACATCACATATATTAAAGCTGAATTTTACTGCAATGTTGTTGCTGGCCCAGGTGGAGGTGCAGTATGTCAAACTACTTCAATCCTCTTTGGGGTTAATTTAAAATGAAGAAATCAATTATATTTCATCTTTTTATCTAATATAAAATTACACTGCGGAGCACAAGAAGTACGTAAAGCTGCAGAAAAAGTACAACACTTAATGCTGTCATACAATATAATGAAATAAAAATATAATTTCTCACAAGATAGAAATAATAAAGTGTCTGTGCTTTCGGCTTTTATGCAAGTACAGTAAATTAATAAAAATATTTTGATGCTTCACTTTGGTGGAAACTTAACTTAATATGAAATCCACATTTTAATTTTCTCCTGCATGTACAAACTATATTTAACTCACACATGGTCAGTCATTATAATGTATCAGAAACTCATAAAATTACAGAAACTCAATAACAGTTTACTTTGATTTACTAATAGACTTCTGACATCCCAGGATAGCCTTGTAAGAAAATAATCTATGCTGACAAATCATCAGTGTCTGTGAGGACCACATGCATGGGGATCACACGAAACTGAAGATGAGATTGTCTGCAAGCTGTTTCTCACATCATCACTGCTTTAGATGAAATATAGCATTTCATGTACATGCATTGCATTCAGTCAAATGAACACACAGATGACAAGTTTGGGGGGGGGGGGCTGCTGTCTCCTTTCTTTCCATAGCAGCAGCAGCAGCACAATGCACACTCCAGCACACACACACTCTCCAAGTGGTCTGCAGTAAAGACACATGAATCATCAGTGTTTCTGGCTCGGTCCCCCGGTGAACTCGCTCAGCTCCAGTCCTCCAGCTCAGGAATCTGGGCTTTCAGACTACGGTCGGCATCAAAGCGATTTATAACCTCTCTCCCCACAGCTCTGACCCCCTCGTCAGTGTCTGGCAGCAGACCCATTGCCTTTTATAGGCTGTGTTTTAATTGCAGAGTAAACATTTGAGTCAGTCAGATGCGTAGCAGTACAGTCAGATGCAGAGCTGGCTTTGGGCTGCTGCTGATGTGGATGAGGAGGGAGGAGGTGAAGGGGGAGGGAGGGGAGGCAGATAGGTGGAGGGTGTGTGTGTGTGTGGGTGTGGGGGGGGGGTTTAAGAGGTCTACACTGTCTGCATGAGTCACCTTTGGAAAGCATTTGGCTCATAGTTTGTGCGATATTGGAACCAACTTTTTATGCATCTTATTCCAATTTAATATCATAACTTACCAACCTGAAAACATAATTGATCAAGCCACATAATTACAAATTAGAGCATTAACAACTGTCAAAACAGCTCAATTAGTTGAGGGCAATAAATGGAAACAGGATAAGAGAGAGGGCACTGGGCAACAGATGGTCAATAGGGCTCTTTGTTCCAGTTTTACCAATAGATGACTGACCTCTTCTGGCCAAACACAGAACAGCAGGGCCTAATCCATTATTTATGAGAATCAGCCCTATGGTAACTGGTCCCATCTGTGAGCCTTGCCTTTGCAGATGTTGCTAAACTGCATTAAAAACCCTAGTAACTCATATGGAAGCCATGACTGCTTGTGGATTACAATGAGGCCTATTTATGATCTGTAAGTCAGCTTTGTTATTCACATGAGGGGGTGTACTGGAAAGAATCTGAGTGTTCAAGAGTTTCAGATGAACAAATAGTTCAATTGTCCTCTAAAATCAGTCTGGAAACGAGCAGTGGGACCATCTTCCTCTGATGATTTTCAACCTCCTCCAACGTGACAATATTCTGTATTTTTCCCCCAACTATTATTATGAGAGTAAGAAGAAGAAGTCACTGTATCCAAAAAAGAAATGCTTTAATAAAAGGAAATAAATACAGTGCTTTGGATGGCAGTTAGAATCCATTACAGGCATGGGTTATTGCACAGCTCTAGGGACAGACAAAAAAAACCCCACTTTGCCAGACATCCATTCAAAGTTAGAGCAACAGTGGTATCTGAGACAAATTTAACACATTTCATCCAAAACACGCACAATAAGTTTCAATGCGCATTTCTGTCTGGTTACATATGGCTATAGGCCCTTCTTTATCAACTTCTGAACATTTTAAAGACTGACAACACGCCTGTGACAGCACTTGATCTTTTGACTTAATGATGGCTTCAGACTGGAGTGTTGAATCTACAAAAAAAGGTACAGTAGACATTTCCCTGATGTTTGTGGTGCCTTTAACAAAAATAAATAAATATACTGTCATCTTTCAAAATGCTGTGCATTGAATGCTCATGTAGTCAAAACTACAATGACAAAACTGACAAAATTCGCTTAAATTGTCTCCAGTTTAGTTGCTTTTTTTTAAGCATGCAAAGTGAACACAGTTAAAAAATTTGTGCATGAATCAAGAATTGCTCTCATGGAAAATGTGCAAAGTTCACATACATTTTGGAAACTCGCAGCCAAATCACAAACACTGGCAGGAACATTGTTGTTATTGTTACGAGGGTCCTTCCACACTCCTACAATACGTATCTGCTGTGTCTGAATCCACAGTGTTATTTAAAGATGCAGAGGCAACAATGGAACAGTTTTTGTATTTTGCATTGCATTTCAAAGGTTTCCAAGGTAAATAGCATTCCTGCTGTGCCAGTAACATGTTAAAGTTGCTTCACTCTTGCTGCAATGTAACACATGCAAAAAAAAAAAAAAGAAATACATAAAATCAACGATGGGCTGGATTCTACATCATTTCTGTGCAATTCATAGCTGATGAATGTGCAAGATCCACCAGGTCAAATGTAGAAACACTTTCGTATCACTCACTTGTCCCTGCTTCCGCACTACTTCCCGATTACCTATCTGGTCATCTGAAAGGCAGCCTGGTTTCAGTCAGTAGGCCTTTGCACATATAACACAGACATTTAATACTAATAAATTGAATTCCAAACAGCCCTTGATTGCGTGTAACAGAAAAGCAGCAGCTTGCACCATAGCATACTAAAATAAGCTCTTTGATAACTATTACAACAAGCAAATTTGACACTGACAGTAATCAAATCTGTCACATGTATCTCCATAAGCATTAATTTGAGGGTGGTTCCATTTCTTCATCCATTGCCATTGCCTTATAAACGATTTCACGAGACATCCATAAACAATCATAAGTTGTTTTCTACTCGGTAAAGACCACAAAGCAGTTTCTTGGATGTGTGTTGGCACTCCCTGCAAGGTCTTCTTGTTCCAACATCCATTAAGTATTAAAATGACACCATTCAGAGTGAGCAAGCTTTCTAATTTCTTCAAAATTACTACTGGGTGTGTTTTTAAAGGACCATGTTAGAACATAAGACAGAAAAACAAAAATGGTATTTGCTGTATCTAGTTGTCCATATTTAAATTTGCAAGTAGTGTCAATTAGGCAATCACACGGGTTTAGTGACTGTAAAACACATAGGTTTTTAAGACTAAAGAAGCCCATTTTTAACACAAATAAAAATAAGTTGACATATCAATGACTCAAAAGGGGGAAGTGTGAATTAGTCACCAATTCACAAAAAAGGCGAACAAGATACAATTACCTTTTGTGTGCAGTGTATCACAAAAGCCACAAAATAAAAAAGGATTTATTTTCACCTTAGGCCAATTATATGGAATAAAAATTTGCCTTAGCTTCACTAAAGTAGAGAAGCTAATAAGCTAGACACATAACTGCTATTTGGCCACAAGTTTGAATCCCATTTTCCCGAGATGAGATCTAGGTTTGTACCCACAAGAGCCTGAAAATTGCTAAGAAAAATATGTCTTATTTTTTTTTAAGAAAAAATACATCTAGTACCACTGATTTCATCTGGATATCAATATAAAGATATGAGCACAGAAAATTCTCTCCATACCTCATCCTTACTATAGAAGCATGGAAATTAGTTTGAGTGAGTGTGATCATTTTGAGTGAGACCTCTTGTCTAGTAAATGACATCATCAAGAGATTTTTAGACTATGATCTGGATTCATAATCTGCGTGTAACAAAATAGCTATACATGCCCGCAACTTGTTTAAGTATCATGATACAAGCCTCATATGGCTGTAAACCTCTGTACATTTATTTTTACTTGGAAACTAAGGATGTCCTGAAAGGTGTTCAGCTGTAACAGTTGTAATAAGAGACATTTTATTCTTAACACTTGTCACTGTAACTGTTTAGTTACTGAAAACTAAACATGAAGGGAAATTCAGTTTTAGTGTGAAGTATATAAAAGTGGCAATTCGCTCGTTTTATTTAGTGCATATCTATTTCAAGAGACAAACTATGGTATATATCATGGAGGGAGAAAAACAAACTAAATATAGCAAGTTTGTTATGTCTTTCTTCATACTTCCAAAACATTGTTAAAGGGATAATGCCCTCACTTTTTGTTCAGAAAAAAAACT
Source organism: Seriola lalandi dorsalis (assembly GCF_002814215.2). Taxonomy (NCBI): domain Eukaryota; kingdom Metazoa; phylum Chordata; class Actinopteri; order Carangiformes; family Carangidae; genus Seriola; species Seriola lalandi. The sequence goes on along the minus strand of NW_019523655.1, from coordinate 316,790 downwards.
AAACAGAAATATTCTTCATGTGTAACATTGTTTGGCTAATGTTGAAAGGCATTGCATTCGCTTGTTAGCATAAAGGTTTACTACTGTTGTTGACATTTATATTTGTCTCTCCTTCACATCAAAGAAAAAAATCACAGAATCAAAGCCTCTGTGGCCGAGGGTCAGGCAAGTGTGTCTCAAGGCTCCAGACTGAGTCACTGGGATGGAGGCTGGATAGAAACAGTAAAATGAAATGTATTGACACTTTTCCAACAGGCTGCATTTGTTGCTTAAGGTTGAAGACTTGGGGACAAAGTTAGAACTTTCTTCTGCTGGGTGCAACAAATTTCTGTGCTTCAAACTCATTAGACTCATATTCCATGTTTATATGCAACTTGTGGTCATACTGGCAAAGGGTGCACCTCCTTAGGGGTTCCTGGTCCAACACTGTCACCCTTAGGGTGCACAATTGTGTACAAACTACACAACAACACAAAGAGACAAAAATGCACATCTTGGAATGACGTCAGTTTGTCAGTAATGATTTCCAAGTGTTAAAGAAGCTGAATCACGGGGAGATAAATGAAAGAGATTAGTGTGTTCAATCAGTTTGTGTGCATGAAAAATAAATGGATGAAGTCTATTCTTGTGTTTTGTCAAAAAGATGACACACCCTTTCGGGGCCAAGTTATATTCAAGTGTGTGTCGTAATGACTGTGCTTTCTCAATCTGGCTCTGGAGTATCCTCTGCTGGGTCAGAGGGTGTCTTCTGCTTGTATATGAAGGTCAACAAGAAGAGTGCTATATCATGTGAGCACCAGTAGCCTGTGTGTGAGGTAACTGCTGACCAATAGCGACTCTCCACCAGACCTTCTCGCAGCTCAAAGTCGATGCGCCGCTCCAGTTCCACTGTAGGACAGAAACAGGAAATATACATGTGAGCTAATGACTAAGATCCTCCCAAGACATTTTACATGTAAAAATTAAGTTCTAACTTCTGTAAAGAGACTTTTCCTATAATGGTTTAGTGTGTACAGGTAAGTGAACTTACATGTTGTGTCAGTAATGGGTGAGGTGGGCCGTGTCATGGTGGAGAGGCCATATGCTGACTGGCTTTCTGCCCGCTTCTGCTCCTCTTCTTCAGTGTTTGCCCCTCCATCGAGTCCTAAAGACACTGAAGGCTGGCTGTTGGAGCGGGAGAAACGCGAGAAGAGGATGCCTCCGATACCTTTCCCTATGCTTGCCGCTCCTACATTGAGGCAGTGTGGAGAGGACATAGAAAGAAAAAAGACATGCTGGGTGGAATGTGACTGAGAGCAAAACAAAAATATGGTAGTAATAATTTGTCTTTCTGTTTTTATTCTTCTTTCATTTGCTTTATTTCAAAGTATAGGGGAAGCAATGTGTGTGAGCCCATTCGCCATCTCTCCACATGATGGCACTGTTGATATAGTGCTGGAGACAAATTGAGCATTTCACATACTTCAAATATTCTCACAGGGAGAGTGGATTTTACATAAGGACTATCCACAGAGCTCTAATTAATCCCCTATGCCAGTCTTAAAAGAAAACATTTTCACCTTTCTTCTCCATCCCAGACACTTCACTAAAGTAGTCTATTCTCACACAATTGTAAGCAGTTAAATATCTTACAAACTTTACGAACATCTGGTTTTATTTAACAATTCAAACTCTTCTGGACTGGTATGTAATACCTGTAATAATCATATCCACAGCAATCATATACAGAAAACAGTTAAAGAGTCCTTAATACCATTTGGTACTGTATTTTTCACCATGAGGTAGCTTTAAAATCTTTCTAAGACTTTAAACTGTTCCAGTCATGTAAACCATTATAGGCAAGTTTGGAACAGTTTGAAAAGTGATGGTGGTGTCATACCCAGTATGCTGGCCTTGCCCAGACTAGTGATGGATTCTCCATAGTGCCTGCGGGGGAGGACAGGAGAAGTGCTCGGGCTGGGAATGCTCTCAGTGTCAGATGTTGGGTCTTTGACTGGGTTGAGGAAGGTTGGCCGGATCTCATTGTAGGGTGTGGGGTTGGTGGCGCTACACCTGATAAAGAAAACAAAACCCAACCATTCAGAGCATTCATACTTTAAAAACATTCTTTGTGTGTGCAAGGTATAACATCAAGTGTTATAAGTTGTAAGATGCAAGCTGTTACCAGTGTATCTGAACAGGTGCGATATTGCTGTAATGTTTGAGGATGAGGGGCTCCAGTCTGTAGGCCTGCAGAGAGCAATGAAACTTCAGTATTTACTTAACTATTTTCATATTAGGTTAAAATTATTAGTATTATTAGAATTAGTATTAGGAGAGCACAGTGATGAATGAAGTCCAGTGAGAAGAGCAAATTCCTTCTGATAAATTTGTGAGGGTAAACACTAGGGAAAAGGGGGGACTGACCACAGGGTCTGTGGGATGGAAGACATTGAAGAGCCTGCTGCAGATGGAGGTGGGAAGGATGTGGTCCTGGTGGCAGCTGGTACCAGGGCGGATGCCTCTCAGGGCCAAGAACACTGCCAGAGGCGAACCCATGCAGAAAAAGTTCTCCACCTGTCAGACAAAAAGTGAAAATAGTGATAGCTCAGAAATTTTATCTTTTCTATCTAGTTTTGCTATAATAATGGACAAAAGAAAAACAACATACACCACCAAATAATTACATTGCTATGATAAATATTCACATGAGGAAGTGTCATTGATCTGAGTTATTTAGTCTTAATGTAACCTTGTAAGAAAAGCACTGAAATCTCCATCATTTATCATTTTAGAGTGATGTCATATTGTAAAAGTACACTTACAGTAAGTTTACGTAACTGAGCATCTTACCTTAAATTTGAGGGCTGGGGGTGCTGTTGGTTTAGAGGCCTCCAGTGTGAGGAGCTGATTTTCCAGCTCTTGCAACCTGTTAAAAACAAAAAAACACAGTGCCCATAAACTGTAAAAAGAAATTAAAAACTTGATCTAAAAACTGAAATCATAGGTCGACAATGAATTGTAATATTAACCCCTTGTATGCACTACTTTCACCTGCAGTTATCCACACATACATGAACACACACACACACACACACACACACACACACACACACACACACACACACACACACACAGTTTTCAACCACTCCAGTGGCTTCTTGTTGCTCTACGGTAATGATGCACACACCAAATAATATTGCACACACAGGGTATTACAGAGGAAGGAAGCATATTAAAGTCTCTTCCCTTCCATTTGATCATGAGGCATCACAATACCCTGCTGTCTGACAAAAGCAAACAGGAAACACAGCTTGCCACCTGACGATCTTACAATGGAGCATGTGAGGAGCACACGCTGTATCATGTGTGCCAGAAAAAACAGACAAATGCTCGGTTTAATGTTGAATTCGCATGAGTGGAAAACGTGAACAGCATGGACTGTTTGCTCTTCTCAAGAGAGCTGAAGGTAAATTAGAAAGCTGAGATGATTAAGCCCAGTTTAAACATCCAGTTAGTTCACTGTGTGGTATTCTGCTACTAAATTAATCTATATTATCAAATTTATATATAAGGCCTCTCTGAGATTTTTGTGGGAAACTATTTCTTAGGCTTTCTCTAAATACCTCTAGCAAATCCTTTAGGACATGCAGGTATAAACACAGTCCCTGAGATCTACACAAGCAAGACCTACCTATTCCTTGTGAGCCGTAGCTGGTCCAAAACATGCCTCTCCTCATAGGACATCCAGCGCAGGTCCAGCTCCTCTTCCACAGCGTGATGCTCCTGCAGGCAGAAGCGCACAGGATCCCACCCTGTCATGATGTCGTAGGTGATGACACAGCCGAGGGAGTGAGACACGACGGAAACTTTCCCTCCCCTCTCCTCAAACTCAGGATTGCGGGAGCAGAAAAGTGTGTACAGTCTGTTTAGCTCCTGTGTTAGGCCCTTGGTGATCTGGAGGGACAGGAAGTGGAGAAGTTTAACGGAAGATTGGTGTGCAACAGTGATGTCTGAGAGTTTCTGAAAGTGCGTGACTCTCACCTCATCCCTGTATAGGGGGCTGTTGTAGTACATGATGTCCATAGCACTGCTGTTGAGGAGATCTCTCAGTCCTCTCACTTTGTCTGGTGTGATTGAGTCTACTGTATCTACAGAAAGATACAACCAATATCACAGTTCAAAATATATTCAAGAAATTTAGTGCTATAGGATAGTACCTATATTGATATTATAGTCAACTTTTCTCAAACTTTTCACTTTTGATTAACTTAGCTAGCGGTATCAACAGTATATTAGTGTATGACAGCAGCTCTGCTTCATTAGCTGCCCTCATTACGACAGGAAAGACACATGAGAACAGCATAACACACTTGAAGCACAAACCAAACACAGTCAGATGCATGCTCACTCTAAAAAAAACATGCTAACCTCCATCCAGTGCGAGTTTGGAGCGCCACTCAACAGGCAGGAACTCCACATGCTCCTCATTGTTCTCCGAGAAGTGTTTCTCCTCCATCTTCCTGACGCCCTCCCTCAGCCTGAACAGCCACATGACAATAAAGATCATAGAGCAGATTATGACAACATTAAATATTTTATGACTTCAGAGTGTATTTGGATATATGTTAGCCTATATGCCAAAAACATTCAGATACAAAATGCAATAAAAGAAAGTGATTTAGAAACAACGTCATCGTCACATTGTTTGGGCAGCAGTGTATTATAATGACAGGTTGTGAGTGGATGACTAACAGCCTCTATGTTTATCCGCCCTTGCTACAGACTGACTAGAGAGTCTGTGTTTGCACTCGTTCCTTCACAGACTTTAATTACTGTCAGGAAGAGAAAAATTATGTCCATTTTACTGCTCACTGATGCAGCAGCTTCCCTCATGCAGCACACACACATACCCAATGGCTGCACTGCTGCTAGTTGTATATGGGGCAGCATTAGCATGCAGGAAACACTAAATACACAAAGAGAGAGAGAGGGTGAGGTAGGGTGTTGACATGGGTAAATGGAGGCTGAGAGAAGCTTTTAGATGAACAGTCTCCAAATGAACCTAATGCAAGTTTTGACAGGACTATCTAGTGTATCTGCAGCGGAACTTAAATGCTCAGAGGTTTGAGCGCTGCATTGCAAAGCTCTCTGTGCTGCACCCACAAGGACTGCCTAGCTTTTAGGTTGGCATTAATTTGGGCAGTGACATTCTAGGTTTAGCTAAAAACATTTTAGAGAGACAGTCCCTGATTTTTATAGAGCGTAATAATACCCCCAAACCCCCACTATATCCTCTATCACTGAAACTTTGAGAGGAACAAAACTGATATTGAAAAAAAAACAAAAAAACAAGGAACTGACTACACATGCCAAGCTGATCTTTCCTCTTGGCAGAGGAAAACGTGTATACTGTAATCCACAAGGAGCTGGGAGTGAGGCTTAAAGTGCTCTGCAGCTGGACTTGGTCTACTTTACCTGCTTAGCTGGCCTAAGCCGTGAGCAGTGGCCAGACGTTGACTTTGTGACACAGAGACACACATGGCACTGGTCCGCACATTCTGTACTACAGCTTACAGTAAGGGCCATGGATAAAGGCCAATACAGCTGTCATTGTAGTTTCCTCGAGCTTTGTGAACTCTACACGAATATCTACTATTGTCGATGTTCCTCATTAAAACATGAAACCTTTGAAAAGACAAAAGCTCAGCAAGCTGATAACAGGATTGGCTAGCAGTATCAAACCACAGCGATTCTCTCACGGAGATCTCTGAAAGTTGAGCCACCACTCAAATAAAATAGAAGTAAATAGGATTTTGTTTGTGCTGCTCAGAGCACAGCTGGAAATACAGGCTTGAGAGATGGATTGATGATGTTGGTGTAACTGGTTAGTTTATTTATCTAAGTTTTAACACAGGGATAGCATGGGCCTGAGCTGACTGGATATAGATTTTTCATCCAGACTTTTACCCAGTATTAGCATGTGTCTACCCTTTATGTTTCCTGCAGAATTTTTGAAATGTTGCAGCTAAGTTTGTTGCATTGCACTGTTTCTGTAATTGCTTGTGTTGCAGTGCATTTCCCCTCAACTTTTAGTGTGTAGTGCTTTGTTGGCCAGACAAGGCACTTCAACAATACAAAGAAAAAGTAAGAGAACAGCAGGACAGGATAAAGAGAGTGAGAACGAAGAGGAAGGGAGGAGATCAAAACACAGAGGCTGCAGGTGCAGTGTTATCAAGAGAAATGCTTGAAATACCTTCAATTGCTGTAACTATGGCTTTAGATTAACAAAGCAGAGGGAAAAACCGAGCAACATCCCCAATTTAGTTAATAGAGTAATATGCTACTTATATTTATTATATTCAGCATTGTGTAAAAATTAATATGCAATGAGTAGTGCATAAGTAATAAATTAATACATGCACTGGTTACATAGTTGGCAAAGTTTCAGGACAAAGAAGTTGTCTGGAATCATAAGAACCTGCCCGACAGGATATCTGAAACCCCTCATTAGTTCATCATGTTCTGTACAAGCTTAGTCACGAGGCCAGGTAACTGACCACACAGAAAATAACACAATCTATAGCTTGTGTTGTGAAAGAGAGAAACAAACTAAAAAGGGGGAAGAAGTCAGCCATTCTCATGAAAGCCACAGGAAAAACAAAATGACAGACAGAGAAGTATGACAGACAGATAGTGTCTGAAAAAGAAGAGAAACAAAACAGAGAGCAAACAAACTTCAAAGCAATTCAAGCATCACATCATCCCAGAGAGATTTCTTCTCATCATGTACTTGAATTAACTTAGATTGGGTGTAGATGTATGCAAATAAAAAGGGTAAAAAGGTGGAGGTTGTGCTTTTTTAATCCTGACAGATTCCAATGGAATAAAGGTGAAAATTTTGAGGTCTCACTGACAAAAAGGAAAAACGCAAATCCTCAAATAAATCATCTCATTAAATACTGCAACTCACATTCCAGTGTTTTTAATAATGCGTCCCTGGTCCATCTTTTGTCCAATCCCGTGGACCACAAAGACAACGTGTGTAGTCTGAGGGGGTCTGTCCTCAGGTGAGGCCTCCTCAACATAACCCCGATGGAGCCGTGTACCACTACTGGAGGCTGGAAGAGGAGAGAGGACAGGGCTGGATCATTATTGCAATCAGATGTTTACTTGTCATTCATGTACAGTACATTTACATTTCCTTCAAATTTACATTTTTACAGTATTTTCTGTCCAGCATTTGCTGAATAAACACATTTCCAATCTGTTCACTAGAGGGCTATAAATATATAAGAGATGGTGTGGTGTTTAAGTAACGTGCTGTTCTGGGTCCAAACAGGACAGCAGGTTAGACACGGAGTCCTGCTGTGACTGTGGCCCTTGTAATGTGCCCAGAGGGCTGAGCGTGTGTCCTTATTTAGAATCTATAGTCTAGTCCAGTCATGTGCTGTGCAGCAAGGTGATACGAGCCAATGGAATTTGCTGCTGTCTGGACAGCACTAAGGAGATTTCCTTTTGCTATGCATTTGTGTCAGGGGAGACTGAGATAACCAGTGTCAGCTCCTCCTCTTATAATCTGAGAGCAGGAGATGAAAATGTACCATGGAGCTGGGAGACTATTAGACCAGATTAGAGTCACCCATACAGATCAAACATCAGACACTGGGTTAAACTGCAGTTGCCATCTTCTCAGCTACTCTAGGGCCATTTGACCAAACCTAGCATCTGAAAATAACAGATGGACGCTGTGTGATTTTCTGGGCTAATCCATTTAAGAGACTGATCTGTACCCAGCCATGTTTAAATAACTGTTACAACAAATGGCTGTTAATACTAGCAAATGATTGTGCACAGCACATGCAGTAATATGGATGTCATTTGTGCATTAAATGGACAGAAAATTTGGTAACGGTGTTGACCTAGTGAAAATGAAGCAATTACGTTTTTTGACAAAATGTTTCGTTTCACACAATTTATAACCAGAGTTTTAGCAAAGGTGATACGAACGGTTTTTATTTGAGAGTGTGAAGCCATGCTAGTAGTTCTGTAAGGCCCCATTGTACAGTGGTGCTTTGAGCTAAATGCTAATGTTAACCCGATGCTGATGCTAGAGGGAAAATTAGAGGGTGATTAAAGTCATTAGGATACAATGTCTGGGAACCATGAATGTCTGTACAAAATCTTATGGCGATCAATGCAATAGTAATTGAAATTTTCCTGATCTGGACCAAAGAGGTGGAGCAACCAAACAATCCTGGCATCGCTAGAGTCCTGTTGTTAGCATGGCTAAAAACATGTCATGTAATCATGAAAAAAAAAAAAATACTTACTACAGTTTATTGACTATCGATTTAATTCTAACAGAAAATTTCAACCTATTTCATGTTGACAAAAATGACAAAAAACACACAAATCTGCAGTATGATTAGGAAACTGTTTGTCCACCTTACTGTCTGGAGAGATGATGACAGTGGATAATTACAAACCTTTGGAGAAGCCCAGTTTCTGAGTGACGGTGCGTGCAATTTTGGAAGTGGTGGCATCACTGTAGAGGTAGACCTCATCCACGCTGTGCCAATCCACATGGGTCCGACTCAGCTTCAAACTGTGGATGGCTGTAGGAGGGGGCAGTGAGAGAGGAGTGAGTGAATGAATGGAAGGAGGAAAAAAAAGAGGACGGCATTGGCAGATGATTTGGGAAATTGGGCAAAGAGGAGAAACGGGTGAAGGAAAAAGGTTCACCAATACAAAATTTTGTGGTTACAAATTTTAGGGAGAGTACAGAGGGAGAGAGATTGAAGACACCATAAGAATTACACCAAGTTACAATCATCTTAAATGCAGTAGAAAAAAAAGCAAAGGTCTAGGATCAATCTATTCGAACAGCTCAATCAAATGCAGTCTGGAGCATTGATCTGCAGGTGGAAAGAAAAACACATCAAACTATCACACACCATGATTGCATATTTCAGCTCTTGCTTGTCCGTCCTGCTTGTGCATCATCATTCTGTGTTGACTGGAGATATATTTGTGTACTTGTAAAGTAACATGTAAATTCATTTTCACTCCAGGTTAAGTTTTTCTGCAGGTTGTCCAGGTGCAAATGCAGTGACTAGAGCAAGCAAGAGCAGAGGTATGACTAGAGGGGTGGCACCATTTACTACAGAAGATAAGAGCGATAAATGAGACTGGTTGACTTGAGAGCTTTATTTATGTCCCTGCAGCATGTCCTTTCGATGTCCTGTGCAGTCAAGTTCATCTGAATGAGACTAGTGGAACACTCTGGCATTGGCCCAGTGCACAGTCATGACTCTTTGTGCTGTTCTGAACCAATCTGAGGATTAAAACCCTTCAGAATGGGGTACTGCACTCGGAGAAACATTATGTTCCAGACGACTCTTTTGCAAGCTTGAAACAATATTGCCCACAAACATTGAAAATTAATAGGTACAAGTGTAGCAGAAACATGTTTTTACTGTATTACAATGTTGTTTCCAGAACAACACTGACAGCCTGAGAATTTTGTACACACTGTGGGAAAATGACCAGGAAATCCCTTGTGTCATGTGTCAGACCTGTGCATGAGTTTGTTTGTTTTTTCTTTCATCGTTTTGCATTTGGACATTTACAAGAAATTCCTATATACATGTAAATTAATAAAAGAAGCGATACTCCATATGAACAGAGCCCATGTATTTTCTGTGTGACATGGTGGGGTTAAACTAGGCTTCTGTAGCCTGGCAAGCTAATTTCTTCATTGGACAAGCATGACTTGTTGGTAATGCAAGGCCAAGCAATTATTGCACCTTAACTGAGACCTACTCACTCTGAGTACAACCAGTGTGAAAATGAATGACTGCCTCTAAAAGGAGAAGGACAAACAGGGTCTGGAAGAAGACAAGGAACAGAAGTGTTGGACTAAAGGGCACTAATCAAATTTGGAATAACAAATGGAATAACATTGTTTTCCCTGTTAAAATAATAAAGCTTGTGTTCTTAGAAACCTGTGGTGAGAGATTCGATAGCATACATAGTTTCTTCTCTCACATCATTTATCCCTGTAGATCCTCAATGAAACCACTCAGTAGTAAAGGAAGCATATGCTTAACCTATAATCACACAGTTTAAAGTGGCCTCCTGTTCTCATCTATCTCATGCACTCACAGGTGAAAACACAGAAGAAAAGTAAGCTGCTGTGTGAGATGAGACCTACAACTACTGCACAAGGAAGGCCACTTCAGACTGTTGGGCTTTATTGGTAGCCATGTCCACTGTAAGACAGGAGGTCTCAGCGACCAAGTACAACTTCTCCAGTTAGCTGGCTTTATTAATATCAAATGTTAGTCTGATGCGACTTAAAAGGTAAAATGTAGCCAGTGAGGTAGAGTGATGGTTAGGGGTTTGTACAAGGATACTTCCTGTTTTACAATGAAGAGCAATGCATTGTCAGAGGAAGGGGCAGGAGGAGGGGATCAAAGTCTACGGGAGGAGCTGGCAGTCAACCAAGAAAGGTTAAAGAGTTTACTGAGCTAGTTCTCTAGCGGCCATGGAGAACTACTGACAGACATGTGGTGAGAGAGAGGGTTAACCATTAAGGGATGAGAGGCAAAGAATGTGATTAAGAGTGGGAAGGGGCTGAGCAAGATGTTGAAGTAGAAGAGAAACAGGGAAAATGTGGGTGAGAGAGTTTGGGATGCACAGAGCAGAGAAAGGAGGGGTGAAAGAGATGAAAATGTAGGTCTCCTCAAATCAATCACGAATACGAGGTGCTATGACATTAGTCTGGGGCTGTGACAATTGTTTTCTAAGGAAAGATAGCAGTTACAACTTTTTCTTGGCTATGGCGTTCGATGACATGTCAATGTATAAGCTACATTCCCTTCATAGGGTTTTCCCACCTCTTGTAGGGAAGGACAAGACAGAATACTAGTGCAATGTTAATGTAATGTTAGTATAATGTGTACTAGTTACAATACTGTAATACTCTCAATACAGGTGGTGTGTTATACAGGAAAATACAGGTCTCTGTTGAGGTCTACTTTGGACACTAGGCTTTAGGTCAATGGCTGCTTGGACTTACTATGAGATAAGGACACAGACCCCAAGACCTCGCTGTTCAGCATTTTTGATGAGGGTCAATGCACCCAGAACTAGGGCGGTGATGGACCTCTAAGAGGCCGACTCTACACAACGTGTTTGGGGGCCATAGTAAATAACTACAATGGCTCCTCTGTTCAGTTCATCACTTGTGCTTGGCTCTCAACAGAGTGCTTTGTTCATTGCCCTTAGCGCGGGAGCTAGTGATGGTGGTTCATTAATGACGGTCATACTGCCAGAAGGGATAAGAGAGAGAAAGGAATGAGGGAGAAAGTGAGAGACAGGGTTGGAGAGATAAACAGGGGTAAAGAGGGGTGGCTTTTTTGAGGACCAGCTTATTCATTCCAGATCCACTGGTTTGAAGGGTCTTGCCCTTGTAGTTGACTGAACCGTATTGTCTAATCACTATCCCAGCAAGGAGATGAGAGACAGGTTTCCTCAAAAAGCAGCAACAGCTATAGCAGTAGAACCAAATCCAGAGTCACAGCACAAAGGGAGACATTCTAGCAACTAGGCCCAGTTAAGGCTGCAATAAAGAACTGGGAGAGCAGCCTTAATCCATTTTAACACATCCATTTCTAACTGAGCCTAGCTCTAGCTCTAAGTATTAGATCTCAAAGGTCTGAACCACAAACAAAAGGAAACTCTAGCTCCACAGAGACCTAGGTTCTACAAGGAGAGAGGGTACAAGCTAGCGAATCTAATACAGCAGTAAAATCAAAAACAAAACAAAACAAAGAACAGAAACTTGGTATTTCACAGTACCTTGGCAGCGTTTGCGCTTGTGACCTGTAGTTTTAGCACTCGTCTGATATCCACTCCATTTGAACAGAAAAGGGAGGTAGAAAGGGGGCAGGTGGGAGAGAACTAACAACCAACAGAAAGTGAGTAATGGCCATTACCCTGGCGTCAATCACACATGCTACCACTGTCATCCCTCTTGAACAGGCCAATCTATCAAGTAGCGCTGCTATCAGGTTAACACTTCAAGGCCCTGGACATAGAACCTGTAGTGGTTACTGATAGGGCCTGGTGGCTGCAGGTAGATATCATGAAATAATGGAACAATGCCTAAGTAATAGGCTGGGGTATGAGTCAGCCTACAGCCCAAAATACAGCGCTTCTTGACATACGCCCAAGATGACTGAGGTAGACTCTGAATTACACTTAACTACAGAAACCTACTGTCTTCACTGTGAAAACGAAACATGTCATAAAATTAACAATGATTTCTTTAACTTCTTTTAACTTTTGTGTGAGTGCAATACACTGTAAAGCTTCTGAAAAAGACAGCATCACTGGAACACATTTTGTTTGTTCCACACTTAAAACATTAGAGGTGGAAGAAATAACCTTTAGGGGACAACAACAAATTTCCACAGAATAAATTATGAACAGAGTATAAGAAAATAGAACTGTATTGTAAATCAAGGGGCACAAAATTATCCAGCATTTCAAGACATTTTGTGAAAAAAGTGAGACACAAATAAGAGCACACTTTCTAGACAGCATCTAGAGGCATTTGTTTCCATTTGGGTTAATGAATACTTTATACTTTGCATTAAAATTGTTTCAGGGAACTGATTCTGAGTCCCGCTCAGAGCAAGAAACAAAAAAACAAAAAAGAAATCTGCATGTCAAGTATTGTTTTGTTGTTATTTCTCATAAACATAAAAAACACAAGTCCTGTTCCTGTAATTTCCTGTATTTTTATAGATATATGGTTTGGTAACTACCAAATCCTGAAAAAAAATGATAAAAACACTCACACACAAATGTTTACACTGATGAAACTAAATCATCACTGACGAAGCTAAGTAAAGTTAATAAACAATTGCTGCATCTAGATAATTAGTAAAATTAATGTGTTTGTATGTACATTTTAAACACTTACATACAACTTGAACCAAGCTGCAGCTCAATCAAACTGAGTTATATATACATTAAATCACTGAATTAGTCAAATGGCTGGCTCGATCAGCATCTGTTAATCAAATCTGTTAAGCTAAGTCCATGGGTCTCAGATCTGACTACATCATTCATTCTGAGAATCAGACTTGCAAATGTCAGCAGTGTCTCCCTCAGCAGAGGTGAAAGGCTGAGGCAGATGAGAGGAGACCTGCTGAGTGCACAGGATGTTTATTTGCTGTAAAAGCTATCAGTGAAATCCATTTGGGCATTACAGCACTGATGGAGCCATAAACAGGTGTTCCCTAATGAGTGAGAAATTCACTATGCACAGAATCCTCATCATAAGGAACAGATAACCTTTGCTGGTGTGGTAGAAAGTAATGTGCTACATGACACACATAACTTCATCTGAAGGCAAAACTTGACAACCAACAATCATTTCCAGATCAGTCAAGACAAAGCTATCTATTGTTGTTACAATGAGCAATAGACTTGGACAATCCCACAGACTTTTTGTCTCTTGCCGCCTGATGATTTCAAAACATATTTGATATCTTGAGCACAAAAATCACCAAAATCTAACTGATCTGTGCCAGATGTGAGCCCCTCTACCACACAAGACATTTCTGGTTCTTTAAAACATGTGCCATCAGTCATTAGTCGTGCAGTGTGTTCCCAGTCTCATGTGCTGGTTCAATAAATATCTAGCTGAATACATAGCGCACACAAACAAACTTGAGCCTTGCCTACCTCTAAAATACCAAAAGTGTTATGCTGACAGATGACACTGTGCTCAGCCCACTGCGTGCTGGCTTTATTTTTCCTTGACGTCTGAGAAGCCAAACAGACTGGGGCACACCCTATAGTTTCCACCATAGGCATACTCTTCAATACTCCACATACACGTGAATAGGAAAAGCTAGAAGTGAGCGAACAGGATCTTCTCCTGATTAAATATTTTTTTCTGATTCCTTTTTTTTTTCCTATTTGATATACAGCTCTCTGAAAAATTACAAATAACATTTTCCTCAGATGGACTTGCAAAATAACACTGGCACCATTATTCTAAGAAAAAACATCCCACTGATCAAAGTTGGAAATGATTTAAACGAAACATTAAAATACAATTAATAAAATCCATCAACTGTAACGTCCCTGTGGCCATTTTTGGCTTCAGTAACTGAAATAAGATCCATGGCTTTCCCTCTGATGCCACAAAGTCAGCATTTGTGACCACTGTTAATGTTCCTACGGCAACAGTCATTCTTCAAAGGATATGCAGAAAAGTACATTTGTACCATGAGAGAACAGGACATTTGTACACTTTCTGTACCGAGGAGTAGTCCTGCCCACATTCTCATGTTATGCCTGCATTGCACGCTGGTATGCTGATCATACTGTATGTCTTCTGCTTCACTAACCTTTAGTCTCAGCTAGCTACTGAGGCACAAGGAGAAGGGTAGAGAAAAGAGAGATGAGAGACGGAGAGAGTAAGAGATAGCAGGGAAAATGTATGTACTGCAGTAATGTCAGAACCTGGCTCACTCGCTTTATGATCCATTTATCTATCGTAATGCGGTTCAAGGTAGCCTTCTTATGGCTGCAAGTGCTTCAGATTTAATAATTCAGAAAGAAAATACTCTATTGTAACGGCTCCCTTTAACAGCAGCCCAGACAAGGTGAATTCACAGGATCTATCAGTCTCGTTATTTTAACTCTCTAGGAGAAAAACATAGGAGTGAAAAGCAAAGGCAGCAGGACGGTTCTAAAAACATGCTCAATGTTCTCACTTCTAGCTGTTAAATGGCAAAGTTGTGTCAAAATAAGACATTAGAGTTTTAATACTAAAAATTATGTAAGGTAAGAACCCATTTTTAACTGTATAATATTGTGATAGAACTAAACTTTGCAGATTATCTGACTCTGTGATTGTTTACATGCCTGTGTGCATATACAGATATTTTAGTGTCCATCGGTACATGTACACTACTGCTTGTGGAACAGGGGTGACCTTCCAGTTTGTTCCTAAACATGTCTATGATGCAATTTGAGGGACGATGTAATAGCAGGGACTATATGACCCAAAGGGTGACGATGCAAGTGACTTTCCTCTGCTCTGTTGATAGTCTTATCTACAGGCCTTAATTTATTCTGAGGAAGGGGAAGTGACAGTGTCCTGACATGTCCGCAATGGTGCAGTGTACTAAATACATGGGGCAAACAAAAAAAAGAGAACAAGCTAGATAGATTCGCAATATAAATCAATAACCTGTTCAAGGTCTGACTGAGGCTTTGTTTGATTCAGAACAATTTAACAATAAACAAAACACATTACAGGAACTAAAGCTAATTGGAAGTTCAGTACATATTATTGTTAAGCTGCCATACACTGATTTAGTATTTATGTTTCAAATTACTTTGGTGTTATTTTGATGCCTGTTTCTGTTTCGCTCAGTTATATTTGTAATGCAGACTAAATATTTTCTCACCCTCTTTAACAGTTGCTGCATCTTTTTCTCTGCTTCTCTCTATTTATCTGCCACATTCACACACCCACACATTCATCACCAGAGAAGGTCCTGTAGATCTGGCTGCCTTGAGAAGACTGCTGAATCAAAGGACCTCTTTCTTATTGCGTTCCACAGCTAAAGCCTGCTACATTTCGCCTGAGCCAGCCCTGCGACAGGGACGTGCCAGCATGCAGAATGCCAGAATGAGCTGCACCTGCTTTACATTGGGAGGATGACACGACAAAATCTACACACACACACGCACACACAAATACGCACACACACATATGCACGCAGGCACACACGCACGCACACGTGAATGGAGGCACCTGCTCCATTCATTTCTCTTGACTGCACATCGGTCCCACAGCAGGCAGGGGTGTCACATAATTCACCATTTATGACTCACAATCCTTTTCTTCTGGCTTTATTGTGAAGATGATGCCTTTACTTTTTAATGGAGTTTATAACTAATCACACCTAAGGGAGCATTTCCTCACTGCCCTAACACAGCACACTGTACGTGTTATTTTACAAGATACGGCCTGCCTGGAATAAAAATACTTCACATTCAGTGAATCCACCAGTAAAGAAGAGAACAATTTTTATGTCACTGGTTTGCTATAGTGTTTTGGGCCTTTTGTTTCAACCCCAAACCACACTATCATTTATTCAATCCTTAGTTACCAGAATGGATGTTTCTGTCCTGTGTTGTTTAAAATATGTGATATAGTTTGTGGCTTTCTAGAGTAAGAACATTCTGCCGCAATAAAATTATAAAAAATAAATATATTATCCTTATACTTCTACCCATGCCCTTCCCATTCTCTCACCATCTTTGCTATCGACGGTCCTGACGACCAAATCTGTCTCAAATGTGTCCTGCATCTGTTGCCCACGGAAATGGTTCAGGTGTTCATGCTCGATTAGGTCACTCTCCTCTTCTTCTAAAGGGAGCCAGGTACCGTCAATAAACCACTGGCCTCTCATCACTGAAATATGGTCTTGCTCTGCAAGAAAAAGTAAAAAGAAAACAGATTTAGTCTCAGCTACAAAACAATAAATTCCTTGTAAGGACAGACATTTGGGACCTAGTCCTATGAATCCAGGAACCTAAGGGGCCCTGATGTGTTTTGGTTGAAATTAAATCTTCCAAAGTAAGTGTTACCACAGTCCCTTTCTAGGAACTGATTCCTATTCAGTATGCGTTTTGGATGACGTAAACTGATTTCCATTTACCTCAACAAGTCTGGTAATTCCAGAAGGGCCAAGTCTCAGCAGCTTATGAATCGAGGCCGGTTTTGATTACAGTCTTGAGTGACATTATTAACTCATTCTCCTGGAGTGAATATGAGTGTAAAAGCAGAACTGAATGTAGGCAAATTTTGGAAAAACAGAGAGTGACACTGCCCATCAACATACTCTCATTTATAGACAGAGAGGCCAACCACAACGCTAAGGCTAAGAGAGACACACAAGAAAAACACACTGATAGAGGCTCACAGTAGATTCTAGTCACTCATTTGTGAAGGTGGTTCATATCCGGTCTGAGGAGATAAGTCAACAACATGTGACGTTTCAAATTCCCACAAAATGAAAAGTGAACTATTCACCTTGTTTGCTATATTTACATGTTAGAACATAAAGCCATTACCAAAACCATCACATTTTGTATTCTTGTATAAGAATATCTGAACATTTTACATTATATCAACAACACTTCCAACCACATGAACTGGTCTCTCTATCCATAACTTATATATTAATTCTTAAATATTCTCCTTGTGTATTTGTTTCCATCTCAAATGCAGGGCCTTAAATGCTAACATGACACTGTATTAGCAGTGTTACAGACCAAACTTAAACAGCGCAGCGAGGGCCTGAACTGACTATAAAGGACTTACATCCACAGCATGAACGTTCAGGAAAATAACTGCTTCTCTAAATGTCACTTGGCATTAACCTTCAAAAGAACCAGCTACCCACGAACCCTTTCATCAAGGTCAGGTTTTCTGAGGCTCTATAGTGACTGCTTTCATTTGTTCCCTGCCTTTTCCTGGAAATATCCATGAATTAGTTAGTACAGATCAGCTGAACCCAATAGACTGACTTCCTGTGTTGTTTAGATGTTCCCAAAAGACTAGGCTAAGTAATTACTTAGCCCGTAAAAATACTGAAAAACTATGCAATTAACTAAACTGAATGAATAATCATCTACTAGTTTGTATATTTTATGGGAAATCTTTTATGGGAGCAGGGATGGATGATGCTTGCACTGAGTCTCTGAGTGAGCACCAGACTTCTGAGTGGCTGTGGGTCATTAATCTGTATGCTGTCAGCCATTATACTGCAGAATATATGGTATATTAATGAGGTATATGTGCACAAGGGGAATTAATGCCTATGGACATGCACTCAGTTAGTGATGCTGCTGACACCTGCCACGAGCAGCTATATAACTTGTGACTGATGCAGAGCTAAAAATATGGTTTTAAAGACTTTGATCAGGGATATTCTTTTATGATACTCACGCTTCCAGTAAACAGGATAGCATTCTCTCTCTTTGATATCCACCTCATAGAGTCCTCCCCGGACACACACAGGCTCAACATTGATTTCAATGCTGTCAGGGTCCCTCTCTTCCGAGGACACAGTGGATGTGTCCAGGGACCCCCGGCCTCCGTGCACACTGCTGGTCCTCGTCTCCACCGGCACTGTACCGTTCAGCCCTTTGCTTTCCACACGGTTATTACTGCACTCTTCCTCCCCGACGCTGACCCGGGGGCCTGCTGCACCAGGGTTCAGCTCGCAGTATTTCCGAAACATAAGCTCAATATTAAGCGAGTCATGCCCGACAAAGGGCTTCCAAGTTTTCTTGTCCTCTTTGTAAAACCACCGCACCTCCTCAGGTCCGAGCTCTGTGACCACCTCGTTGAAGCGGTGTCTGGAGCTGTTGGACCGCGACCTCTTTCTCCTCTCGAACAACGGACCAACGTTGTTCCCGTCGTTGTCGCTGTACTCCAGAGAGCTGCTGTCGAGGTAGGCTCCAGGGGAACTCAGGTTCAACAACAACCCGGTCTGGGTGCTGTGGTGTTTGGCGTGTAGAAGCGGCAGGTGTCCGTCCAGTCCAGACTGGACCGAGGACATCCCTGCCTGCATCGCGCCGTCCATGGGACTCATCTCGTGACAGCACGAAAACACATCGCTTCCCAGATCCCACTCCTTGTTGTTGTTGGTAGTGTTAACGCTGACCGGTGAACCTTTACTGTCGGGGCTCAAAGAAGAGCTCAACGTGGAGGTTTTGGTTGTAATGTTGAAACTGCTCATAACTATCCGAGCAACCCAACCTCACAGTTACCTCCTCGTCTGTCACTTCACCTTGTCCAAGCTCTCACTACTTTGTAAGCTACCACAACATTTCACATTAGACAGTGCTAAAATGAAAATCTCAACAAAATTAAAGATCTCCAGACAAGCTCGCACCGCATTTCCTTGAGTGTACCGCTATCAGCTTGTTAGCTTGCTAGCCGGCTAAGCTAATGGAGCTGGTTGGAGAACTAGCGTACTACTAGCAAAGTCTGTAACGTTAAAACCAGAAAATCCGTCTAACCTTCTTTCTCCTCTAAAAACCTGTGTCAAACCCCCCACTTTCCTTTCACCGTGGCGCTTTCGTCCAGTCTGGTAGGTGTAACACTGTAGTCACCATACTTTGAGTGTTCCGGGTTTCGGTGGAATTTCAGATTCATTCGTTGTCCAAACAAACCTTGCATGGAAACAACGCTGTAGTATGCGTGTGTGTGGCTTGACAGCTGACGCACAGATCACAGGATTCCTTCGTGAACGCGCACGTAGAAATTACGCGAGCATGACGACAGTCTCCCACTCGTAAAACGCATTCATCTTTTTTTCCACTAGATGGAGACAAACACCTATCAATTGTTATAGGCCTTACTTTAATTATTTACAACGTGCAACGACTTGATCTGCCACTAGAGCGCAGCAAAGACCTGCTCATTGTAAAGCTGATGTCCCAACTGGTCCGCTGCTTTAGAGCATTTAGGTTTACTTAAAAACTTTATTACAGACTACTGCAAAGTTTTTAGTCACAAGGGTGGACAGATTAACAGGAACACTCCAATACAACATCACTGCAAACTTTGCTACAGCCACAAATCCTTAAATAGTGAAAAACAAACAGCTTTATGATTCAGTCTCCATATAAATTATTTCATATAGACAATTTTCCGTAAGAATATACTTTATATATTACGATAGAAGAATGAGATATAATCTTGATAGAATGAAAATCAAAATGAAGCAAGTAGCCACAAAGTGCCTCTTTGTTTAAGTTCAGCCCACGAGTCACTGGTGTCAATGAACTCCAAAATCTATTTGTAATGTATCTGTTCTAGTGCTAACCAGTGTGTTTACATCTTTGTGTGTGAGTTCATGAGTACAGTGTGAGTTTGTGTCTGTATCCCTGTGCATATGCGTGCATGTATGCATGTGCCCATTTGTTTGTTTATGCAAGTGCATGTGTTTGCATAACGTGTGTTTTGTGCAGTGCTATTTGCGTGTGTACTGCTGGTCCAGGTGATCCTGGGGGCCGTGGTGTGGTCTGTGGGGAGAGAAAGAGAGGGATAGGAGAGAGGCCCAGGCAGCTGTATTTGGAATAAACAGACATTACCCTGCTGTGTTCTAATTTACTGCAGAGTGGGAATTAAACTTTAAACTCGTCCCGCCCCTCTGCAGCCCAATACTGCATGCTTCTGGCCATCAACAACCACTTGCACAATGTGTGTTATTAAAGTGTTACTCCACTAAGAATCTAACTTTTTAGTATCGAATCACACCCCCTTTAAGCTTGAAAGGTACCTGTAAAGAATGTTGTCTTTTACAGTGACAAACCTTCCAGGGAAGCTTTGAATTTTTTTAGGGCAATAATACAACGCTTGGAGAGGTGGATTACTCGGCACAAGTGGTTTAAGATGCTTCTGTGAATGTTTTGATAGTTTGTACCCACTCTAAAAACTTGTCACCTTTGGAAACAATTGTAATGCACTGAATGAAGCTGTACATTGCTGCTGTTCACTGTCAACAATGGCACTTTTTACAGGGACTTTTCTAGCCCATTTGGGGCGAGTGTTTGATACTCAGAAGATAAACAAAAATCAGGATAATTTGAGTTATCCTAACAGCTATTCACAATCCATAGCCCACACAAGATTATAAATGCATTTCATAGTTTTGATAGTCGAACAAAAATAGTCTCAGGCCAAAGTCCAGGAATTTTCAAGATGTTTAACTTAATTCTTTTCCCATTATTCTTGATTAGTTTAAGGTTTCTTTATGGAATATGAATATTCTGTGATCGCATTCAGCTCAACATGAATGTTCCAATATTATTATTTTCCAGATGATAGTCATTAAAAAATTCTTTAACATTGTGTAATTATGAGTGCAAGACTAATTCACATTGCAGCAATATCTAATGTGTATGACCAGAATAATTACTGGGTTAAACATGCAATGAGATCTTGCCAAGAGCACTTTCTCATTGCAGGTTTACACTAGAGGATGACATGTGGCTTTCATATACGAATTAGTCAAATTCCTCATTTCTGGCAGTCAAACTCAAACAGGTTGGCCTTTTCTCTCGCTCTGTCTCTCTCTGCCCTGATGTTTTGCAACCACCAGGCCCACCACCTGGATGAGTGGATGACAAACAAACTGCAAATTTTCCTTCCAGTAACTGACCAAATAGATATTTATAACCAGCTGGTCACCTCCCCCACCCACTGGGCCCCCCTCTCCTCAGCCACGGCTGTGAGAGCTCCCTTTAAAGACCAGTTGTGTCACTTCTGGCTTTGTTCTTAAACAAAGAGAACTGCCCCTCATCTGCCCGTAATTGGGCCGACTCTTGGAATGTGCTTGATGTCTCCGCGCGGGCCATTGCTGCTCCAACAGACAGGCAAGGGGTTGCTGGGACATGGGAGATGAATGAGTGGAAATCAATGCACCCTTCCTTACTCTTGTCTTTACTCTTTTCTTTTACTTTCCTTGTAATTTTTCTTCCTTACCTCCCATTTCTTTCTTTTTTGTTCTCTGTTTCACCCCCTCTCAGCCACCTATTTTCTCAGGATAGAGGATCTCCCCATTAAAATAAAGAAACCCCACACTCATGGTAAATGTAACAGTGTGCCGATTGACTTCACTGGGTCTGTTTGGTCTCTCTGAGCTGCACCACCTCGCTAAGGTGGGGTGGTTGGACGCACTACAAGGCCGATCTGCGGCACATGTCACTAGCAGTTACTGAGGTGATGTTGACCATGGGCAGATGGTTGAGAGGGGATTGGAGGGTGTTTACTGCATTGTTACTAAAGGGAAGCAATTTAGAGAGTTCAAATTCCACTTGCAAGGAAGGAAAAAATGTTGAAACAGTAGTTGGCAGGCTACCAAAAGCCTGAGCCCCTAATTGTTTTCATTAATAGCAAATAATCTCAAAGTGCTTACTCTGTATTCTGGGAAACATTATGGTGTTATATTCAAGACGTGTACATCTGGGAAGTCTCTGAGGATTAGTTTGGAAATTTGTCTGTTGCAATCACATGAACCCCAGGTGAAAAGTTTTAGGACTTTTATGCTCCACCCACAGACACTAACGTGTAGTGTCTTTGTGGAGGTGTGTTGCACCTTTTCATGTTTAAGCAACCTTGTCCCCGCAATCCAACCCTTTGGTTTTGGTCATGAGTCATTTACTCCTGAATCCTTCACCTTTCACCCCTAGCTCCACTCTCCATGTCGCTCACTAGCTACCCTGGATAAGTAAATACATGATGTAATATGTGGTTTTTGCCTCCCACCCACCTCCACCCTCATCCAGTGGTGATTAAACTGGAGCACAGCAGTTTAAGGTGGGGATAGATGGGTGTGGTCCACAGGGTCCTGAAGAAGAGGAGGAGCTGGTAATAGATGAGGGCAAATGGAAGGGGATTTAACAAGACTGGCTTTGGGCAAATATGATGGAAAGGAGGGACACGTGCAGGTCACCAACAAGGTGGGACTGAAAGCAGAGACATCACGGCCATGGTTGATCTGTCTGGGCTGGGGCTCCTCCGTCCCTGCCAGCGGCTCCACCTTCCCCCGGCTGTCTGGGCTCCAGGTTCCAGGTGTGTGATTGGGGCTGTTGACTCCAGTACACGGCAGCCGCTGCCTGGCCCTGCTGCCCATAACGATCTCCTTCAGGGCTGCCAGACCCATTGTCATTCAGGCACACACCCCCCCCCCCAATTCACAAGTCTGATATCCCTCCGCACTGGAGCCTGGCTTGGGATGGGCTGCCTGACCGCTGTCACCGTGTTTGTTTGTGTGGGAGAATGTGAGCTTGTCAAGAATAATAAACCTCTTTATGTGTTGGTATCTTAATTACATTGTGTTCTTAGGGGCAGAACATCTTAATAACCAAGTTTGCTGTTTGTTCTTGTGTCTATGCTGCTGTCTCTTCTGTTATCTGACTTGAAAAACAAATGAAAAAAGACTTAACTCAAAACTTAAGTAGGTAAGAAATACAAAACTTGCTATTTTCTTTCTTGCCAAGATTTAAATTTTGGAATTTCTTATCATAAAGACTAGAAACAGCTGGTCAGCCTCTAACCAAAGTTTAATAAAGCGCCTCTCATGCTCACTAATTAACATGGTGTATCTTGTTTGTTTAATCTTTGAAAAAAAATAGCGTAAAACCAACAAGTCCTGACTGTTGTGTCCTCACTTGGGAACCTCCAGGTGAGGACACGACTCCAGGGAGTCACTGTGATCTTCTCATCTAACTCTATGTAAAAAAAAAAAAAAAAAGTGAATTTCTCAAGATGTCAAACATTCCCTGAACACACCACCAGACCACTGCTTCCTTAAAGGATGTGCTTTTGTCATGTCCAGTCAGAACAACAGGACATGCTGTATCTTTTCATAACGTGTACCAGTCTGCCTGCCTGGTTTGTGTCAGCAGACAGAAGTCTTTCACTTTAAGTAAAATCACTTGGTTTGAATGAGTCAGAGCACCTCAGGAATGCCATCTTTAGTCAACTAAACTTATCAGGAAAACTCTCTCAGTAACTGTACATGTAAGTTTTGATGTGCTCTCTTCAGCACGTCATAATAGACCAGCCCACACTCCTTTACATGCCAGCTGGGAGAAGAAAGAGTATGTGTCCAAACATTTTGGGAATTCCATTTTAAGAGACAAGATCAACGCAGAGGGCATGAAGGAGTTCAGAAAACAGGGCAGCGTGTAAATTACAAACTGTGTAAATTATTACTTGACGGTGACGTTGAACATTTTGCATTTTAAGGCGGCCGTTTGGGTATCAGTCACTTTCACCTCCACGGAAAAGTAAACTTGCTGGTAAAACAGACAGCCGTGGAGTGGAAAGTGCCAGGAAGATTAATGAGGTGCGTCTTTCCTCTCTTTCACACTATCCTTCTCTTTATCCCTCTGTTTGTCTGTGGGTCGATGTGTGTGGGGGTCCAGGTAGGGTGGCCCAATGGGGTAACATGCTGAAATAAACACGTAGAGGAGACAGCAGGGTGATGTTCCTCTCACTCAGCTTTATACAGATCAAACAGGGAGCTAGTGTTACCTTGTTTAGACAAACACCTTCTACAGCTCATTTTCTCCTCACATTTCTCCTGTAAGCCTCTTCAGTTTACACACTTACTACCTAACTTGTCTTCTTGCCAAATGTGAAAGAAATAGTCTGACTTTATGGGAACTACGCTTATTAGCTTTCTTGCCAAGAGTTAGATGATCAATGCCACACTCATACTGTTTGACTGTTAAACTGGCCGGTCTAACTCTCTGCAAAAAAAAAAAAAAAGTGGATACACATACAGTGTTCGTATTCATTCATGATCGTCTGCTTGTTTGTGCTGCACTGCTGTCAAACCGACTGCCTTTTATTATCTCTTCCAGGAAAGATGACAATCCCTACATAAGCACGGAGGCGCTGGCTAATGCATTGTCTGCAAGTAAACTCTTTCAGATCCGCCTGTCATTTACAAGGTGAGGGTTCTGCCCTTAGGACCTCTGCGGAGACCTACATGTGTTGGGCTGATCGTCAGTGTTTTCAGATGATGTTTCACACTGTCAGGGTTGACTTATCTGAGTGGGGAAAAGTTCCCGGGGAATAGACATATCCCACAGACGGCTTTGGAATGTTTTCACAGAACGGCCTGTGGGGACTCTCAAAGACGGGCAAAGTCCAGACTGTGCAGAACTGCCACCGTGGAAACAGAGCGAGAAATTATGAGCAGTTTTCAGTGTTGCAATTGTTTTCTATCAGTCTATTTGGATTATTGACTAATTAATTATTTCACTTGATATTCTCAGTAAGAATAGGGGCCTCCAAGTGATGTTTGGTTACATGCCACGATGGCTGGTAAAGCGCAAAGACACACCACAAAACCCAGTGGTCATTTTATGTTCCTGCTCTGGTGACCCAGCTCAGATTTTATTTTTTCACTGCTTCCACTGTCGATGCTTAAACCGATTAGATTGTGGTATTATGAGAGATAAATAGTAGGAGAGGTCTCACTAGGAGTCAAACGATGCTAAATATGAAGGTACTTGTGGTAAAGTGGTTTTCACAGAACGTGTCCACCAAATTCTACATTTTGTTACACAAGCTTGGTTAAAAAAAAAAAAAAAAAAATGAGCGCACATGTTGAAATAGTTGGTTCCTCACCTAGAAGAGAAAAGGCCTGCGTTGTGGCCCAAGTTTGGACCTATTTATAGTTGGCAGAAATATCCCCTTCTTTCAATTTCTTTCGTCCTCCCCCTTCCTTTCCTTTCTTTTCTAGCAGAGGAGCTGAGAGATGGGACCGCAAGTCCCCTCAGAGGCTTGGTCCTCCATCAGTATCCTTAATGGATGTCAGATGTTTGTGAGAGGAGACCGTAGCGTGAGTGTGTTTCATGTTAGTTCTCAGTGTGATGAGCAGGGAAGCAGCTGGAGATGAACAGAAACTGCCCTGGCCCCCCTTACAATACCTCCATTTTTTATCCCCCACTTCTGTCTTTCCAAGTAATGCTCTCCTGCTTTTCCCAGTGTAATATATTGGTATTAATAAAGGCAAACAAAGGCAAACACTCAGTAATGGGAGAGGAGAGGAAGATATTTTGGTTTCCTGGAGAACCAGACAGCAGCCTCTTTACATGTTCTCACTATAAATCTCGTGGCAGTTTCAATGGTTGGATGGCCATGCTCTGTGTTAACGTTTTCCTGAGTTGATTACAAAGGAGTTCAAGGGAATGCTCTGTTATTGCTTACAGCCATGGTACCTAATAGTATGCTACAGTGGAACACTTCAATCGCACGCGCTGTCATACAATATCAATTTGGACCTCTGGAGGAATTTGTTATTCACCAAAGCAATTGCAGCACAGAGATGGTCCTTTAATGTAAGCTGCATCTGAGCGAACACAACTGAAGGCCTATCCCCTTCTGGCAATGCAACTCACCTCCCAATTGCTTAATAGGAATTCAAGTTTCCCACAAACGTCCCTGTTGGAACAGCATCCTTTTACCGCAAGCATTAAACACAGCAGCTCGAATTTCTTCTGCCTTCATTTTATTTGTATCACTTGAGGGTTTTTTCTATGGAATATTGCTCCTCTGGGAGAGCTAAGGGATGAGGACAGTGCTGGGCTGCTGAGCCTAATGAGTAAATAATCCGGCATGTTGGTGGACAGGATGATGTTGACTACACTTTATAAGGTGATGGAAAATAAATAAATCCAGGTGTTTGTGAAGAAGAACGAATTTAATGCATGAGTCAATATGAGTATTTCAGTGAGTATCACAGTGAGTAGGCCTAAGACTGGGAATGGGTTGATGTGTGGGCCAAGCCACTAAGTGGAGCAAGGGGAGTTGAGAAGTGTTCGAATTAGACTACGTCCGAAAACAGCATTTACATGTGAAAACAATGTGCATCTGCACTTGTGTTTAGACTGATTTCAGGTTTTTGGAAAAATCTCTAAATTTCTAAAATTCCAAAACAATAGAAAAACAGACAGTATAGGCTCTTCTTCTTTGTCTTTTTTCTTTTGGCAAACAACAAAAGTGAGCATCACAACCGACATCTGGTATGGAGCGGGACAGACAGTGTTTGTTTTTCTGAGTCTCAACTTCTGCTCTGTACCCTACAGGTGGCAACCTGTGTTTTAATACAGCCAAAGTAACAATTTAGTTGTTCTCTGAGATTTGATTGTGGCTCAGTCCCGGGTGAATAGTTTTTGTTGTGTATTTGACATGATTTGTGTTTCCCTCTACCTTAACCGGAGCCCAGATTTATCCCTAACCCTGACCAGTCTTTTTCTGTGATGCCTAACCTCAACCCAACCCTACTCCCAACTCCCTCCAGTTACCTCTGCGACGCCTTAACCCAACCACAAAGAGAATGTTGCACGAAACACATTTTAGAAAATTATTCATTGCAGAGACTATGTTTGAAAAGCTTTTTGTGGAGGGGAGGTCAGAATCCGTAAGATTTACACATCTTCTGAAAACGTCTTTCAATATTTAGAAAAAGAGAGAATCAAGAAAAATGAAAAAAATATTAAGACATAGAGACGAAATGTAACAGAGAATCAGAGGAGGTTCGTTTGTGAGGGAGCTGAGGGCAACTGGGGTTGAGGCAGGTTGGCTGATCGTTGGGGAATTTGAGCGGGCAGCCAGTTGGTTGGCTTCCCTTTGCTCTGCAGGACGAGGGTGGAGGGCCTCATTATATCTCTTTCCAAGTCGGGCCCTTAAGTCCGTCTCCTCAGCGCCTGTTCTGTTTGTTTAGAGAGCCAGAGCCTTTTTAAGCTACGTTTGGCCTAATGAGCCCATTATCTGCCAATGATCCACAAAGAGGCCCTCCTCTCTCTCGCTCCCTCTCCCTCTACCTCCCTGTGTAGTAGCTCGCCCTCGCCCCTCTTGCTCTCCCCTTCCCCACCTCTCACCCTATTTTTCTGTCACTTTCCCCCCTTTTTCTTGTGCACAACTCCCTCGTTCTCCATCCACCTTGTTTAGCTCATTTTCTCCTCCCTGCTGCTCTGCTCTTTTTTTTTTTTTTTTTTCCCAAACCTGTCACACACTGTGCTCATTTCTTTCCCTCAGGACAACAGCGTAGCCTCCTTCCTTTTAAAAACACCCGCCTCCATCTCCTTTGAGGCGGTGCGTTTTATGTCGTTGTTGGGAACCACTTTGGTCTGGTTTTAACTGCCTCACACCTGCAGACATTGTTGCCTCTCTTCATCACAGCTGACAGTATGAGTTAACAGTACCAACAGAGGGCAGTTGTCTTCAGGGGAGTGCTGAGGAAGATTTGTGAGGACCCCATCAGGAGCATGATACCTACAGGATGCTGACCTTCACTTTGGGAATAAAAACTATGCGTCTGGATGCGTTTTCATGTGGTGCAGCATGTGTTCATCTGCGTAGGCTCACATGTCCATGAGTTGTATTGCAGGTGTTGCAGGTGGGCAATTGGGAGTACATTCTCAGACACCTCCTGTACTCAGTATGTGCTGTCTCTTATACACATCTGGATCAGCTCTCTGTTCGGGCCCGGTCGCCCCGTTAACAGTGAGGGCTTAATTATGGTGATCTGGTAATAGCGCAGAGAATGGAAGGATGGAAGGAATGCTGTCCTCATGGCCATGCTCACAGCAGGATTAACTGCACGAGCTGCACTCTCCAACCTCCACAAGCTTGACGACCCCTCTCACAGCTGCTTTTGTCTTGCGCTCCAAAGAAGGAGGGTGTGAGGAGGAGGAGGGAGGAGGAGGAAGAAAAGAGAAAGAAAAAGACAAAGAAAATGAATCTGCAGGGTGCAGGATCTTAATTCGATTTAATGAAGGGAGTTTGAAGTCTGAGAGGCTTTGCAGTCGCACACCTCCGCAGACACGTACACATGCACACACACTCGGCACTCACTCATGTAGGTCCTATTGATCTGTTGGAACAAACCCTATTATGGGCAATTATGTTATTCACCAGCCATGGCAAATCCATTTCTTTGCTTTCATTACTTGCTAATACACGGAAAGGAAATCTATTAAGCTTGAGCGTGATGCTTCCTGTTAGCGCTGAGTGTGAGATCGGAAATCTTTGTTTCCGTCTCTCTGTAATGCTTTTGTCTCACATCACTTTGAATCTGATTCTCAAGGAGAAAAAAAAAAAGACTTCAAAAGAAAAATAACTCAACATTTGTTCTTGTTTTTTCTTACCTATAATTGACCCAAAGAGGATTTGGCTCAATAAGAGCCAAACACTTCCACAACCAGTGTGATTTTCAACTTGTATCTCGATTTTTTGTGCATGTATTTGTAGTAGCTTGGGTTGAACTTGCAGAGCAGAGAATTGAGCAGTGCATCAGACATTGCCATAAAGCAAAAGCAATCACAAAAGAAGGCCTCTCTTTGCACCCACTTATTGCCCCTTTTTCCCCTTCTTTAAAAAAAAAAAAAAAGAACAAGCAAAACCAGTCTCTCCATCTCTCCACCAATGCAGGAGAAGCCCATTACTATGTTCATCTTCTCAACGTTTGACAGGTGGAAGTAGAACTTTGGGGTTTATGTTTTAATTATAAAGAATTCCAGATGTGGAGGGGGGCTCATAAATTAGAAGCAGAGCTACTCAAATGTCTTTTTTCAAAGGGACCATGCGGGTCAGCATCTGCTTCTCATTGTAGCCAATGTTATTAAGGGCCCTGACTACAGAAAGGCCCAAGTCCCCCGTCTGGCCCCACAATAATTGACACTATTAAATGTGCCTAAACAGATTTAGAGCGTCCAGAAAAGTTACATTTGTCTTGCAGAATGACTCTAATCATCTATTTTAGATTGAAGGGACCTAAAGAGGAGGAACCAACCACCTAATCTGGTGCATGATAGAGAGGGAGCGAGAAAAGAAAAAAGGCAAAGCAGAAAGCAGGGAAAGCTGAAAAAATGCACAAGTACAAACAAATTAGGCCAGAATGGCTCTGTGTAGGAATGTCAGGGAGGGCGGGAGGGAACGACAGAGAGGAGGAGAGAGGTCGGAGCTGTATTACCACACTCCAGACCATGCTGCTCAGGCTGGAGCGGGTTGAGCCGAATGCACATGGCTGGCTTTACAAAAGCACCAGTCATGAAAGACCATCTGCTCCACTCCTCTGGTGATCTTTTAAACCCACATTAATGCAGTTTTTTCTCTTTCTGGAGTGATGTGATACATTGAGCGATTTTCTCCTTTCTCTGGGGATTGATTCTTTCTGTTGGCCAGTGTTTGAGAGAGGATATATTTAACAAGGTATGAGTTTGATTTCTGATGTATGCCTATTATTTTGGACGGGCATGTTTGAAGCCCTTCCGCTGCTACAGAATCAGGAGCGGAGGCAGAGGGAGGTCCTGCAAGCCGATTGGCTGCGGAAACTCTTGTTTGTAGTCGGTTTTGGCCGGTGGGTGCAACAGAGGAGGGAGGGAGGGGGTGCAAGATGCATGGGAAGGGGTGTAGAGGGTCATAAGGTTGTGCTTGGGTTGGTGTGAGGGTGCGATGTTTCTCTACGGTGCGGGGCCAAAAAAAAAAAAGATAAAAAAAGAAACAACTCCTTCATCCAAAAAGTGGAGCCAGATCGGCAGAAGTAAAGTGGGGCAGGAACTCTCAGGGGTGTGATTGAAAGGGTGAGAAGTTAATTTGGCAGCTTTTCCTCCTCGCTTTGCTAATGTTTCCTCTCAGGACTGAACACCCTCAGCACCCCCTCCGCCACCTCACCTCTCCAAACTCTCTAACCCCCAGACACCCACTTCCCCACCACCCACTCACCCAACTTCCACTTTCAAGCCCCCTCCAAACAAACACACACACTCCTGCAACCATACCTATGCCATGGTTTGCTTCTTCAAACATGTACACGCCTTGTTTCCATTTCTCACTACCCCTCCTCTTCTTCGTTTTCCCTCTTATCCTCTCACCATAAGCTGTCCGCCCCCTCCCACACCCTCGTGAAAAAGCACCCTCTATCACAGCAGTGCACGCTGACCCGAGACGAAACCTTTTCTCCCCAGGAAACATCCTGCTCTGAAACACTTTGGCTCAAGTGTGTTTTCTCCTGGGACATGGAGAGGAGGGCGGGTGGGGGTGTCTGAGGTGATGGTGGTGTGGTACTTGAGTTAAATGGAGACCATGTTGGTGTATCTTCACGGCCTGTCAATCAGAAGCCCGCTGATGTGTAGGGGGGCTCTGCTACGGCTCAGGAGAGGATGAAGGGTCATGTGGGGCAGTTGCGAAGGTGGTGGTTGTGGTGGGTAATGGGGTCGGTGTGTACATAAATGTGTGTGTGTGTGTGTGTGTGCATGTGGTGTGTGTGTTGCACAGGAGAGAACCACATGGTGTCCTTGCTCTCCTCACTCACCACATGCAGGATCACTCCCATCAACAGAAGAGTGTTGCTGGGAGGGGAGTGTTGCTGGTTACACAGAGGAGAGGGTGAAAAGGG